>NC_080590.1:62191083-62491666 GCF_029962835.1 Magnolia sinica | reverse complement strand
CCTCCTTTGCTAGAACTATCAAGTTCGTCAATTTCTTGAAGGGTAGTCAAATATAGAAGCTTGTCTCCGGTAGTGCGAAAATTGACTCTCCGAGATTGAACTGCGTCTTGACGCTCTTCAACATACTGGGGAGCACATCACTGAATTGCTTCTGAATCATAATACTTTTTTTTTTGGATATTTATGCCCTTAAGGGCTCTTTTTAATTTTTGGATGATGGTTTAATCTACCCAATCTTAGGGTAGTAATTTTGATGAAGTTTTGGTATTATCTTTTTTGCTCATGTTAGATACTCTCTTTATTGTTATCTTTTCTATCTAACACATGATTTGCCTGCTTATGATGATATATTTCCTTGTTTGGATGATGATCTTTATGCTTATATCATTATATGATTTGTTCTCTTACCCTCTGGATTATTATCTCTATGTTATTAGAATATTTCTTGATAAATTCTTTGCCAATAATTGACTAAAGGGGGAGAAGAAACTTACCCACCAAAATAATGTTTGTTTGTTGTAGAAATTGTTTGTTTCCCTTATTGCAGGTTATTCTTGGTAAGGGTGAGTAGCATGATTTTATATTACTTGTCAAGTCTTGAGTTGTAAATCTATATGTTTGATATGTAATTTTTTTTATTTTGGTATGTCATTGGTATGGACCATGACACAGTTGTAGGTTAGGTTGTTTTTGTCATGTAATTGACAAAGGGGGAGATTGTTAGTGCACTTATTTGCTTGAATTGTGATCAACGGTCACTATGTTCGATCAGGGCCTCGGTTATACGGATATGAGCAAGGAAATATCCCTGACTCATGGCCCGAGTATGGTTACAATTCAATAGTTGGAAAGTCACAACTTTATCATTTTAGTGGCGGGGCCAACTCACTTAAGTTTTAAGTTTCGTCTCGGAGAGTCGCACCTTTCAAGCTCTACCTTCACGATCCAAGTTGTGTAGTTCGACGCATTGTTTGGGCCCACCGTCCATGATGGACGTCAAGCCTAGTGAAATAGACATAATTCTATAATTTTAAAACTAGTGTCCTACTAACGAGCGTCTAGAGCTTGTTCAGATAATCGGGGTATTTTCGACTGAATTGGGTAGGGAGATTTCTTAGGCGCAGTTGTTAGGGTCTGGATTAACTAAGTTCTTAGTGTGACCTATTCAAAATTAATGAAAATAGTCATTCAGTCATGATCACTCTAAATCGTTGGTTCTTAAGCTAAATGAGTGACCGGGTTGATTTGGTTTATTAATTAAGATCCGACACATAGTTGTCTCAGCTTTAAGTGTGTCTTTAATTTAGTTGTGGTCGTCTTGATTAATTAATGATACGTTAGCTAGATTTGGGCCCTATATGAATAAATCATGAGGCTAAACTCGATGCTTAAGTGATCAGGCCAATTCATTGGCTTTCTATGGTTGATTAATCGAATTTGTGCGATTCTTTTACTGGTACCACCCACGTATAGGCTAATATCGAGTGTTAATGGTCAGTAGGTGATAACATAAGTTAATTAAAAAAAATTCAAGCATTTTTTAAAGATCCAAAATAGAAAAAATTGGGGACGTTATAATCTACCCCCCTTAAAAAAACAATTTCGTCTCCGAAATTGCCTAATGTCAAAATGTAATGATATTCCAACTTCATAAAATTTTGTTGATTTCCAACTTTATACCTAAATTTTGTTGATTTCACATTCATATACATGCTAGGGTGCAACTAAATATGCTAGTCTGGCTTATTGTAGTCTACCCCCCTTAAAAAATTCTCACCCTGACGGTTTACTGTAATTTTTCAAAAGATTTGGATTCATGACGACGATTCTCCTCTATCTAGAGTAACGATATCTGTTTTCAATGTTCGGCTAACATGGAGAGACGGTTGTAGTGGGCTTGAACCTGATACGTTGATCATCTACATAACCAGGGTAAAAGGTTCATTGTATCCATTCCTAGTTCTAGTGGATCCTGGTCTTCTTCTTGGTTAAAGAAATAAGTCCATTGGTAGTCGCTCAGGATTGAGAATTGGGTCAAGCCGCGAATGGTTTGCAGGTGTATGGTTCCATAATTTCATAGCCTGATTATTCTAGACATTTGGAGAATATAAAAATTTATTAGGAAGTTTAAGTTTTACATTGATAAGGTTGTCTTTCGGGTCTTGGTTCAAGAGAGTTCTCATTTTAATTCATGTCCAACTCGTTTATCGTTTGTAACATCCTTGTCACTTTTAGTTAATTATATTATTATTATTATTATTATTTTATTAATTTGACTTTTATTTCATAAAATTTCATTTCATTTGAAGTTCCAAAAAAATTATAAAAATTACGGAAGTACCGGCTGTCCAAATCCAATGATTTTCTCTGTGATTCCAAAATGTCTCTATTCCTTGTAACATTTTATATATTTTTAATAAGTTAATTATATTTAAAATTTTTATGATGGTTTATCATTAAGTTTAAAGTTATCTCACAAAATTTCATATCATTTGGATTTGTAGAAAAAATATTAAAATTCTAGAGCTAAAAGCTGTCTGAAACTATTAATTTTTGGACAGTTGTCAATATATCCTAAAATTAAATAAATTTTTATTTTTATTTTATTTTTTATTTAGTTTTATATGAAACTAGACTTATTAAGCTTCAATCTTACTTTTAATAACCTCGATCAGAGTTATATTGAGGGAGATATGATTTTTTGAAATTAACTAAAAAAAAATTAAAAATTGTAAATGTTTTGGCGGGATCATGCCGATTTGGCAGGGTCACACTGAATTCTGTTCAAAATTGGTGGGGTTGCACTGATTCTGTGGTGGCTCCTCTGCCTGTTAGAGTAAATCGGCGGGGTCACGCCGTTTTGTGCGATGGCCCCACCACTCGTTGTTTGAAATTGCTGTATCTCACAATCCTGAATGAGTTACTTGACGTGCCATATATGAATTTGGGGTATGAGAAGCTACTTTATCCAAATAACCTAGTTATTTTATGAGATTACATTATTTAAATGGTTAAAAATTCACATTATTTTCATTTTTACTATTTATAGTAAATTTTAGTTTGATTATAACTCTTCATCCCTTGAGCTTTAGGATTTGTGTCCAACATGAAAAGTGTTTAGAAAAAATTAGAAGAATAAAGTGGTGGAATGTGAGAAGTTGGTGTCCTAGAGGTGAAGAAGATTCAAGGAAAGGAAGTGTGGTGGGGAGGATTGGATGTTGGAATGGGGTGGACTTGGGAAGGGTTTAGGGTTTAGAAGGATAAAAGGGAACAAAAAAAGGGGGCCACAGGTGTAGGAGGGCCCCACAAAGCTTGGGTATCAGCGAGGTCATACCGAAAAAATGATGACAATGCCTCTTCTTGGCTATCACAATTGTCTAATGTCCCTGAATTTCGAGGGCTGAGTAATGCTCGACTCCCAAATTCTCGAGTGCCACTTATGCATCATGGAGTTTCAAATGAACATTTGGTCTGAATGATTTATAAGCGATAGAGAAATCTAAGTGGACAATGTAAAATAAACTACGACTAAATTACTAAATTTAAACTGCAACTAATATAAGATGTGTCTAGAAAAATGAGATATTACACATAGATGTATGGGACCGTGTCCCAGCAAGATATCTAGCCCAAAAGATGTACACAAAATCCCCTTGCCCTGAGGCCCCATCACTAGTCCTAAGGCGGCCTATGGAGATTCGCCTAGAAGCTGAAAATAGGAGACCTCCTCTTCCTCATTTACTGTAACAGCTCGTACTTTTCAGAAATCAGGTGTTACCATGAAAACCTAATTTAGTATACATGTAAACCTGATTTATGTGAACATTCACATACTTTAGCCTAAATCTGACCGTTAGGGATAACCTTTATCCGTATATTGAGCCATCTCGCCATTTAGTTTCATATTGGATTATCTCATCATCGAGGGATTCACATTTAACTGTAGGGGACTTAATTCTAGGGACTTAATTGGCATAAAATGTTAAATAACACTTTGTTAGATTGATTAAGCCACACCAAAATCAATTTCAAGACCAAGAGCCACTTGATCCACACTTCATTGGCTTCAAGACCCCTGGGAGTGTAAACTGTCACTCAAGTACTCATATCAGCTAACCAATTGTGGTAACCACTCTCAAATTCCCTCCAGAATGGGCAAGGGAACTGTAAAAACTGTGGGAGTCAAATTTGGAAATAATCCAAAAATCGGGTAGGTGGGAATCGCAACCTGAACCCAAAAACAAAGGCAATGTGGCCCATCAGTGCAAGGTAACATCAATATAAATGAAATTATGGCCCTAAGTGACTAGCTAGTTTGATGAACGATTCAGATTACATGATTGGACCCCATATTGTCGTCAGATCGATGATGATTGGGCCCTGATGGCCATATTTCAATTAATATGGTCCACCTAAGCTATGGATATGTCTCATCCTTTGGGATGGTTCTTAAATCAGGTGGATAAAATGAATGAATAGAGCAGATTTGTTGGATTCATAGTAGTGGGCCCCACATTCATCACGTGTGCATAGCATGTGAGTGCGCTTGCGGTGCACCAGACCTCCAGTGCGGTCAAACGAGCGCTGATCCACACTCGTCCGAAAAGGGAGATTTTCTCCTTCCTTTCCCACCTAGCAGAAGTTCGAACCAACACCGTTTGTGGCCCACCATCAAAGAACACCTTGATGATCTGAAACACCCGTATTATAGAGAACCTAAATCTGTACAATAGCTGCCCATTTTCACCATTGGATCACACAAGCACGCACACAAACGTAGGTACAAGATGGCTGTGTGCAACCATCTTTCCATAAATGAAAACTGTCTTGCTGCTGCTAGGCTGGTGATTCGCATGTTTTCACTTCTTTCCATCTTAACTGTTCATCACGAAGCAATCCTAGCCCTCCACTTAAAGCGACGTGGTTTAGGGTTTCCTCTATACTGGGGAGAAAACAATGACCGGTTTTGGTTGGGTTTGCTGCCTATAAATTGAGAAAATCTAGGGTGTTTATTTTTAATCTAAGGATTTTGATTGGGGCTAGGGCAATGCTATAAGAATAGTAGGAGCCAAGTGCAATCTGGGTCTTCTTCCTTGATCTTATCACAGCCCTAGAAATCAGTTGATCTTTTGCTCGTCGAAACCATTAAGAAAATCACCCCAAAACTCTGAAACCTCCCTCCTGTAAGCTCCTTAGACTGATTCTTACCATCCCCAAGGCTTGGATTGAAGAAAACTCCATCAGATGGCAAGCCACCATTAGAGATGGAGTTTCTTCCCAGAGAGCATAAGCTTTGCCCCGCTCCTGTCATAACCCGCACCAAGGCAGGCTTGTCTGGTCTTGCTGCTGAGCATGGTTTGGAGAGAAATAAAATGGTAGAAAAGAAAAAGAAAAGAAAGAGAACGAGGGAGAGAAAGTGATGCTGTTGCCGCTGTTGTTGCCACACCAGCTCAACTCGGGCTGACGTCAGGTCTAGTCGTTGTTGGAAGCAACAGAGGAAGAGGAAGGAGAAAAGAAGCAAGAAGAGAAGCAGAATGATGAAAAGAAGCAGCGAAGGAGAAGAAACAAGGGAGAAAGAGAGAGAGACATGGAGCTGCTACTGCTTCCGCACTAAGCTTGGATGATCCAGTAGCTGAGTTCGGGCCATGTCTTGTGCCAAGTCTCACGCTGAGTCGGGGGCTGAGTCTGATGCATCGATTACCTGTGATCAGAAAACCTACCACTATCAATCAAGTCACTTTTCAGAAGTAGCGCCGCTTCTGCTAGGTAATGAGCTTGAACAGGGTTTTAGCGTACTTGCTATATCAACTCAATAAGTTGTTGAGTTAGTTTGGTTAGAATCCGACCTCTTGTTCGCCCTCTGATCCGTGATTCACCGGCCATTAGGTCGATGAATAATCTCTCAAAAATCTGTTAGAATCCAACGGTTTGTTATCAGCTTTTTAAGACTACCTGGCAGTTGGATTTAACTAGATTATGTTTGCAACTGGTCAACTTAACACCCACTGATGGGATTTGGATCGGGCTTGTTCTATCTAAAATGAATTCGGTCAATAGCCCACCATGGGTTCATGATAAGTGGTTGTAGTGCAAGTTGTGTAGCTGAGCTGGTAGGATGTTTAGACTTTTACTAGATTGACGTGATGATTCTTTGTTGTTTGATTTTGGTATAGATCTAAATTTGATTCTTGTTGTTTTCTTTTCATAACATCCTATCTTCCACTAGGTCATGGCCATGTGGAGATCGGGTCATGTTGAATCATTTGGGGTTGAAACCAGTTTGCATCATAGCGGGACACGCAACTAGGGAATTCGAGTTCCCAAACTTCTCATCTCTTTTGAGTGTATTTGGATTGAGGTATTCAATTTTGAGCGATCCAGCCAATAGGTGAGGACTCATCCTTTAAGCTTCCCACTTAAATTCATCAATCTAGACATAGATGATGCCTTGATTTCTCTCATTGAGTTGCTTATCTTTACTACATGGATATGTTGATATGTTGCGTAATTGATTCTTATGTTAGATGATGGACATACCTCTTTAAATTTGACAAGCATAATTGATTTGATGTTCGCATGCTATTTTCAGTTATATAACATACTAATTGATTAGATATTACTACTTATGATCATTTGATGGATTGAATGGGACTTGTTGCAGACTCACCATCTTGCGGTCCTTATTTGACTTATGCGTCCTTGATTGCACATTTACCTTACGTGGCTTAGATCTCATATTTGACTCACGTGGCTTGGATTACACCTTTGCCCCATGTGGCTCGGATCGTTTATTTGTCCCATGTGGATTACACCTTCAGTCGTATGGTGATTTCCAGGTGGTGGAGTTCGCTTGTCAATTTTCTAGTCATCTTCCGTTGTTCACATACGATATGATTTTCAGGTGAAGTAGGGGTTTATATGTTGGTTTTCTATCCATCTTGCGGTGTTCAGTCGATGATTTTCTAGCCATTTTGCGTTGTTCACGTACGATATGATTTCCGGGTGGTCTAGAGTTTATATATTGGTTTTCTAGCCATCTTGCGGTGTTCAGTCGTACTGTGATTTCTGGGTGGAGCGGGAGTTCTCTTATCATTTTTTTGGCCATCTTGCGGTATTCACGTATGATATGATTTTCAGGTGGTATAGAGTTTATATGTTGGTTTTCTAGCCATCTTGCGGTGTTCAGTCGTACTGTGATTTTCGGGTGGAGCGGGAGTTCATTTATCAATTTTCTAGCCATCTTGCGGAGTTCACGTACAATATGATTTTTGAGTAGTGTAGAGTTTGTATGTTGATTCCCTCTTCATCTTGCGGTGTTCAATCATACTGTGATTTCTGGGTGGAGCGGGAATTCACTTATCGATTTTTTAGCCATCTTGCAGTGTTCACGTACGATATGATTTCTGAGTGAAGTAGATATTTATATATTAATTCTCTCTTCATCTTGCGGTGTTCAGTCGTATTGTGATTTCTAGGTGGAGCTGAAGTTCACTTATCGATTTTCTAGCCATCTTGTAGTGTTCACATACGATATGATTTTCGAGTGAAGTACAGGTTTAAAACTTGTTTTTCTAACCATTTTGAGGAGTCGCGTACAATGTAATTTCCAAGTGTAATAGAAAGTTGTAAGATTAATTATTTGACTATTTGACATATTCACTTGCATTGCGATTGCTACTATATTTCCTTAATTTTGAGATTATATTGATTGGCTTAATTTTTGAGTATATAATCATGAATATGAATTGTGCTGCTTAATATATACATTCTTATGACTTGCGATCTATTATGGATTATGAATGATGAGTGTGTAATCTTAGAGGGCACTCCTCACTACGATAGCCATTGATGCTATCAAACCATGCTAGTTAATGCAGGCATAGAGCTAACCGATGTTGTCCACTAGGTTACTAGAGCAGATCAGGTAGCTGAGGAGTTAGACGAGGTCCCTGTGGCCCATATTGAGCTTTATCACTAGATGATATATTTCTGTTTTCGTTTAATGAACTTGTCATTTGTGATTGTATAAGTCCTGTATCGGCACTACATTTGGATTTTTATGGTGTTTGAAATGTTTTCATATAATGGATGGTTTACTCTAGCTACGTTTGTTGCTAACTCTGATTAATGACAAAGCAGTTTAAATTTACACTGAATTTTAATGGCTAACACTCGGGTTTTTGGAAAACGAGTCATGTACTTGAGTTTCGAGAACTGTGGCATTACAAGTTCGTATCAGAGCGAGTTTAGATAAACCAGGCCTTGGGAAAAAAAAGACTTATATGATTTTAAATAATCCATAGTTGCATTGAAGAAATTGGAGACTTGAAACTAGGTTTAATTCCCTCAACACTAGGGTATTTCACGGACCTAAAAATCCAATATTTTAGGCTCCCATGAAAATTCCTATGATAGTCATTGAACTTAGAAACAAATTTTAGGTATTGTGGAAAGCCTAGTTAAATTCAAGAACTAATAAGTTTAGACCCCTTGTAATCCATCTCGGGACACAAATATAAGCATAAGATTCTCGTAAGACCTTACCTTTTGGTCGAAGACTAGAAGATGTGGGTATAAGGATGCTTAGATGGTCATCTTAAGATTTTTGGAGTCTTGCTGCACCTAATCGCAAAGGATAGGGATTTGTCGAGCACCCATCAATTTGAACAATACTCTAGTTATACATTTCATATAAATTATTTTGTGACCTTAGGTTAAAAGTTGTTTAAACTTATTAGGGTATGACCATGATAAATCCTTTCTTTTAATAGGGTTATGGCCCCAAAATCCCATCGCCCAAAACCACAAACTGTTCATTTATTAACTTCACCGACAAAAGAGGTTGCTAGGGAAGAGGGTCTTGAGCGCTCTCCTGTTCCTCCAATCAAGCCAAGTAGCCCTGGAAGAGAGCCAGAATCAAGAGTTATCCCATCTCAACCACATGTGGGTCTTGTTGGCACACCTCCACCAAATGCGCAACTTGAAGCCCCACTTAGCAATGTTATTAGTCAGATGACTACCATCATACAACAACAACAGGCTTTGATCGCCACATTGTTAGAAGCTCTCCAACATAATATGCATGCATCGACCTCGAAGACTGAAGAGGTTAGTGGGGTAGATCTGTTTGAAAAGTTTCAGAAGTTGAGGCCACCAACCTTCTTAGGAGCACCAGATCCAGTTCTAGCAGAACACTGGCTGAATTGAATGACCAAGATGATGAAACCACTACATTGTTAGGACGCCCAGAAGGTTGTTCTCGCCACTTATGCCCTGGAAGGCAAGGCTGATATATGGTGGGAAAGCATGCTAAGAAGAGTCCCATCTGATTATGAGTGGACCTGGACTGAGTTTAAAAAGAGGTTCAATGAAAAATACTTTCCTCCATGCTATCGCCATGAGAAAATATTTGAGTTTCTCAAGTTGGAACAAGGGAATACGACAGTGTCTCAATATGAAGCACGCCTTGACAAATTGTTACGATATTCACCAAAGGCCATTGAGGATGAGGAATATAAATTGCAGAAGTTTAAGGAAGGTCTCCAACCTGAAATTTAGTTGAGATTGTGCACCTTCGACTTTACTGACTTCGCTTATATCATAGACAAAGTCATGCGAATAGAAAAGGACTTTGAGCATATGGCCAAGACATGTACTCTTATTCGATGTTCAATAACTAAAGCTAGGTCAGCGCCATCTGCATCTCATACGCCTGAGAAGAGGGTGAAATTCATGCCTCACCCAACTCATTCTTTGAGTCAGGATAAGCTTTGCAGCTATTGTGGAAAATCGGGTCATATCTTAAGGCGGTGTTTCAAGAAACAACGAGATGAGAGGATCTTCCCTCCAATACAACAACCTCAGCCACCAATTCAGGCTTCTTCAAATCCTTCTCAAGCCTCATAACTTCAAGCACGAGAACGGAGAACTCATTGCATGTACGCCTTGGATACACCCAACCCTGAGCAAGCCCACCAAGGTATGATCTTTATGAAACTTCCTTTGTGATTATAGAGTATTTAGTAGGGATTAAGAGCTTTGTGAACGAGTAGTAATATGACTTTGACAATTTGAAAAATTAAATTATAGATTTTAAGATAACACCCCAACTAGTTAAAATGCAATGTTAAATCGTAATGAACCGTTTAGGCTTATTCTTTACAAAAATAGGAAATTAAATAACATATCTCAAATAACTAGGATGATTGGGAACACAAACTGACGGAAATTGGTTTAAACGAAGTATACATGGTTTGACTTAAATTCTAAATCCTAATGATTACAATGATCTTGATACCATGATCAAGCAGAAGATCGATACTCACTGGGATTAAGAAGGATACTAGTAAACTCACTGCCCGGCCAGGTAGAAGTTTAGCGTATTGGGATCATACCTACTACAACCGTCCTTCTATGTTGCCTAAATAATTAGATCATAAAATATCCTTTCCATAGTAGTAAGTTATCCTCGATTACATTCATGATAGAAATGCTAAATTTCGAGACGAAATTCTTTTAAGGGGGGTAGATTGCAACACCCCATAATTTTCAAAACTCGAGTGTTAACATGAGAACCTAATTTAGTATAGACACAAACCTGATTTATGTGAACATTCACATACTTTAGCCTAAATCCGACCGTTAGGGATAACCTTTATCCGTAGATCGAGCCATCTCGCCATTTAGTTTCAAGTTGGACTGTCTCATCATCTAGGGATTCACATTTAACTACAGGGGACTTAATTCTAGGGACTTAATTGGCATAAAATGTTAAATAACACTTTGTTAGATTGATTAAGACACACTAAAATCAATTTCAAGACTAAGAGCCACTTGATCCACACTTCATTGGCTTCAAGACCCCTGGGAGTGTAAACTGTCGTTCAAGTACTAATATCAACTAACCAACCATGGCAACCACTCTCAAATTCCCTCCAGAATGGGCAAGGGAACTGTAAAAACTATGGGAGTCGAATTTGGAAATAATTTAACCATCGAGTAGGAGGGAATCGCAACCTGAACCCAAAAACAAAGGCGATGTGGCCCATCAGTGCAAGGTAACATCAATATAAATGAAATAGTAGCCCTAGGTGACTTGCTAGTTTGATGAATGGTTTAGATTGCATGATTGGACCCCATATTATCGTCGGATCGATGATGATTGGCCCTCGATGGCCATATTTCAGTTGATATGGTCCACTTAAGTTATGGATATGTCTCATCCTTTGGGCTGGGTCTTAAATCAGGCGGACAAAATGAATGAACGGAGCAGATTTGTTGGATTCATATTAGTGGGCCCCACATTCATCTCATGTGTACAACATGTGAGTGCGCTCGTGGTGCACCAGACCTCTAGCACAGTCAAACGAGCATTGACCCATGCTCGTCCTAAAAAAGGAGATTTTCTCCTTCCTTTCTCGCCTAGCAGAAGTTCGAACCAACACCGTCCATTTTCACCATTTGTGGCCCACCATCAAAGAACACCTCGATGATTTGAACCGCCCATATTATAGAGAAACTAAATCTATACAATAGCTGCCCATTTTCACAGTTGGATTGCACTGGCGCGCACACAAACGTAGGTGCAAGATGGCTGTGTGCAACCATCTTTCTAGAAATGAAAACTATCTTACTGCTGCTAGGCTGGTGATCCGTGTGACTTCGCTTCTTTCCATCTTAATCGTTAATCACGAAGAAATCCTAGCCCTCCACTTAAAGCGATGTGGTTTAGGGTTTCTTCTATACCGGGGAGAAAACAACGGCTAGTTTTGGTTGGGTTGGCTGACTATAAACAGAGCAAATCTAGGGTGTTTATTTTCAATCCAAGGGTTCTGATCGGGATAGGGCAATGCTAGAAGAATAGTATGAGCCTAGTGCAATCAGGGTCTACTTCCTTGATCTTACCACAGCCCTAGAAATCAGCTGAGCTTTTGTTTGTCGAGACCACTAGGAAAATCACCCTGAAACTCCGAAACCTCCCTCCTGTAAGCTCTTTGGACTGATTCGTACCATCCCCAAGGCTTAGATTGAAGAAAACTCCATCAGATGGCAATCCACCATTAGAGATGGAGCTTCTTCCCCGAGAGCACAAGCTCTGCCCCTCTGTTGTCATAACCCGCACTGAGGTAGGTTCGTCTGGCTATTAAGCATGGTTTGGAGAGAAAGAAAGTGGTAGAAAAGAAAATAAAAGAAAGAGAACAAGGGAAAGAAAGTATTGTCATTGCTGCCGCCGCTGCTGTTGCCACACCAGCTTAACTCGGGCTGATGTCGGGTCCAGTCACTGTTGGAAGTAGCAGAGGAAGAGGAAGGAGAAAGGAAGTAAGAAGAGAAGCAGAATGATGAAAACAAGTAGCGAAGGAGGAGACATAAGGGAAAAAGAGAGAGAGACATGGAGTTGTTACTGCTTCCGCACTAAGCTTGGCTGATCCAGTAGCTGAGTTCGAGCCGAGTCTTGTGGTAAGTCTCGCGCCGAGATGGGGCTAAGTCTAATGCATTGAGTACCTGTGATTAGAAAACCTACCACTAACAATCTAGTCACTGTTGAGAAGTAGTGCTGCTTCTGTCAGGTAACAGGCTTAAACTAGGTTTTAGGTTACTTGCTATATCAACTCAATAAGTTGCTGAGTTAGTTTAGTTAGAACTCGGCCTCTTGTTCACCCTCTGATTTGTGATTCATCGGCCACTAGGTCGATGAATAATCTCTCAAAAATCTGTTTGAATCCAATGGTTTGTTATTAGCTTTTTAAGGCTACACGGCAGTTGGATTTAACTAGATTATGTTTGTAACTAGTCAACTCAACACCCACCGATGGGATTTGGATCGGGCTTGTTCTATCTAAAATGAATTCGGTCAATAAGTCACCATGGGTTCATGACAAGTGGTTGTGGTGCAAGTTGTGTAGGTGGTTGTGGTGCAAGTTGTGTAGCTGAGCTGGTAGGATGTTTAGACCTTTACCAGATTGACTTGGTGATTCTTAGTTGTTTGATTTTGGTAACAGATCTAAATCAGATTCTTATTGTTTTATTTTTATAGCATCCTATCCTCCACTAGGTCATGGCCATGTGGAGATCGGGTCATGTTGAATTGTTTGGGTTTGAAAGCAATTTGCATCATAGCGGGACACACAATTAGGGAATTCGAGTTCCCAAGCTTCTCATCTCTTTTGAGTGTATTCAGATTTGGGTGAGGACTCACCCTTTGAGCTTCCCACTTAAATTCATCAATCTAGACATAGATGATGCCTTGATTTCTCTCATTGAGTTGCTTATCTTACTACATGAATATGCTGATATTTTGTGCAATTGATTCTTATGTTAGATGATGGACATGACTCTTTAAATTTGACAAGCATAATTGATTTGATGCTCACATGTTATTTTCAGTTGTATAACATGTTAATTGATTAGATATTAGTACTTGTGATCATTTGATGGATTGAATGGGACTTGTTGTGGACTCACCATCTTGCGGTCCTTATTTGACTTATGGTACCTTGATCGTACATTTACCTTACATGGCTTGGACTGCATATTTGACTCACTTGGCTTAGATCACACCTTTGCCCCATGTGGCTCGGATTGTTTATTTGCCCGTCATGGCTTTAATGGAACATTGTTGCCATTTGTTGGCTTGTTGATTCCCTCTTCATCTTGCGGTGTTCAGTCGTATGGTGATTTCTGGGTGGAGCTAAAGTTCTCTTGTCGATTTTCTAGCTATCTTGCGGTGTTCACATACGATATAATTTCCGAGTGAAGTAGAGGTATATATGTTCACTTTCTAGTTATCTTGCGGTATTCAATCATACCATGATTTTTGAGTGGAGCTGAAGTTCGCTCGACGATTTTCTTACCATTTTGCAGTGTTCACATACGATATGATTTCCCGGTGGTCTAGAGTTTATATGTTGGTTTTCTAGCCATCTTGTGGTGTTCAGTCGTATTGTGATTTCCGGGTGGAGTAGGAGTTCCCTTATCAATTTTTTAGCCATCTTGCGGTGTTCACATACGATATGATATCTGGGTGGTCTAGAGTTTGTATATTGATTCCCTCTTCATCTTACGGTGTTCAGTCGTACTGTGATTTTCAGGTGGAGCAGGAGTTCATTTATCAATTTTCTATCCATCTTGCAGTGTTTCACGTACGATATGATTTCCGGGTGAAGTAGATGTTTGTATGTTAATTCTCTCTTCATCTTGCGTTTTTTAGTTGTATTGTGATTTCCGGGTGGAGCTAAAGTTTGCTTATCAATTTTCTAGCCATCTTACAGTGTTCACATACGATATAATTTTCGGGTGAAGTACAAGTTTAAAGCTTGATTTTCTAGCCAGTTTGTGGAGTTTGCATACAATGTGATTTCCAAATATAATAGAAAGTTGTATGATTGATTATTTTACTATCTGACATATTCACTTGCATTGCGATTGCTACTACATTTCGTTAATGTTGAGATTATATTGATTGACTTAATTTTTGTGTATATAATTATGAATATGAATTGCGCTGCTTAATATATACATTCTTATAACTTGCGATCTATCCTGGATTATGAATGATGAGTGTGTAATCTTAAAGGGTATTCCTCATTGTGATAGCCATTGACGCTATCAAACTATATTATGCTATGCAGGTATAGAGCGAGCCGATGCTGTTCACTGGGTTACTAAAGCAGATCGTGCAGCTGAGGAGTTAGTCGGGGTCCCTGCGGCCCATATTGAGCTCCATGACTAGATGATATATTTCTATTTTCGTTTAATGAAGTTGTTATTAGGGATTTTATAAGTCCTATATGGGCACTACATTTGGATTTTTATGGTGTTTGAAATGTTTCACATAATGCATGGTTTACTCTGGTTATGTTTTCTGCTAACTCTGATTAATGACAAAGTAGTTTAAAATTACAGTAAATTTTAAAAGCTAACACTTGGATTTTTGGAAAATGAGTCATATACTCGGGTTTCGAAAACCGAGGCATTACATCTACACTCGCCACATCTAACGCGTCAAGCTCCATGACACCTGCATCTAAGACAGGTTCTGATTAGTGTTTTAAAATAGCGTCCCAAAGTGGGAGTGAGTGATCAACTCAGTGGGTTCCACTAGCAATAAGTTACGCAAGTTATCAATTCCATAGGAGATTTTAATGAAAAGCTTCTAAGCACAGAGTTCTTAGTTACTCTTATTAATGCATATGCATGTTATTGTGATATGATGCATGCCCTCGCCATCTAATACTCCCTCAAGTAGCACCATCTAACGTTCTCATATGTCCAACACTCCCTCGGTGCGATCTCGACTGCTGAGTCGCCAACTTAACTAATGTGATGTGATGTAAATATGTTAGCCAAGTATTTAGATATGTTCTTTCATCCATCAGGCTGGGGAAACTGAGACACCATAATGAAGTCAATGCCCTAACCCGATAGTGGGGCCCAGGCGGCCGCGACTACCTTGCGCTCGCGATCCTTGATCAGTTTGGGTTCGTCACTCTCAGGAAACATATATGAAAGATATCTTTGTAAAGTAGGCTTACTTACGGTCACTGCGGGGAGGCTTATCACCCTAGCGTAGGCCGATAGCTCAAGCATAGTATCCCATTCCACCATGCCCGGCTCACGAGGTGGGTTTGTACACTGGATTGCTCGCAGTCACTACGGGGAGGCTCGTCACCCCATTGTAGGCCGATAGCTTGAGCATATTGTCCCATTCCACCTTGCTCGGCTCCCAAGACTTCTGGATCATATCATAATTGCTACCAATGGGCGCTACATGGGTGCAGGGTGCCTCAGGTTCAAACAGGTGTGAACATACATGGTTCACGAATATGATTGGTAAGTTAGTGGGCTAATTTATCTGATTCAGGCGAACTGTGGAACACCCGGCACTGGGTGCGAGCATCCCAAGTAGTCCAACTAGTGCCGGCTATCCATGTTCGACCTAAATTGGTCAGATTGGTCGTTGGGCGACTCAACCGGTGGGGCTACCCGTGCGGGCCTTGAAGTTTTGCTGGCCAACCCAAGAAAAAAATGATTTAAATTACTTAGCATCATATAGAAGATCATGAACTACTCCTAGTTGTAGAAAATTAAGGCATGCATGTCAATAACCATACACATTTGACCTAATCTAAGCATATTGATGACATGCGGCACATCACCCCCAAATTGTTGTAGGTTTGGGGATAAATCAATTTCAAGTTTTAAATAACTAAAAGGGAAACAAAGAAGAGGGTAACAATTTAATAACTTGGCCTAATCTATCATGGAGGCCAAACATTTATTATTATAAACATACTTGGGCAGATTTATAATGAAATAACTACTAATGAACTTCTTACAAATCAGCATGCACGACGAATTTACACACATAATCACTTATTTCAGCCTTGGTTCGATAATTGGTCACCTAAGGCTAATGGTTTACACCTAGGAAACGTTTGAGGGTTCGGGATGCCGCTACTATGGTTTCGGTCTAGTGGGTTGGTGTATTGGATCCCTGCGCCGATAGAGTTTGCATATTAGAGCACATGCAAGTGGCTTAGGACACCTAAAATTTGAAAAGGGGGTTGAACTGATTACCTTTTGATTGCTGGTGGGCCGCTTTTATGGCGGTGGAGTCGTGGGCCCCGATATGAGTTGAGGTAGGAGGGAAAATTTCTCAAAATTCAGCTCCTTTGGAGCTCCCTTTATCTCTATTCTCCCCTCTCTCTCTCTCTTGCAGTAAAATTTGTATGGGAGTGAAGGAGTGTGTGTGAGTGTTATGCACACTTTTGTTTGTCAAATTTTGATGAGACAAAACATCTTAAGTGATGGAAAGTTCACCTTCAAATGGACCTTCAAATGGACCTTTAAATGGACTTTTAAGTGGACCTTCAAGAAAGATGGAAAGTTCACCTTCAAGAACAAACCTTAAAGATTGGATAGTGCAAGAACAAGTTCAAGTCATGGATACTTCAAGCTAAAGAGTATTCAAGTTCTACTACTTTTCTAGTAGAAGATCAAGTTCCACCTTCAAGTAGAAGATTCAAGCTATAAACTTCAATGTCCATTTTTCTCAGGTATAAATAACCTTAGACTTAGGTGTTTTCAAATGTTAAACTTATACGGGTTTTTGTACTTTGGTTAGGCTTTAGTTCGACTAGTTTAAGCCTTAGTTCGACTAGTCCAAGCTTTGGTTCAACAAGTCCAAGAATAACTTCGACCAGTCCAAGATTCAAACTAAAAAAATGGATAGTTCTGGTGGTTTTTCGACCAGTCGAGCAGGTTGCTCGACCAGTCAAAGGAACACCTTCGACTAGTCGATGGGTGCTCGACTTAAAGTCCAGCGACTAATTCTTAGCACCCTCGACCAGTCGAAGCCTATACTCGACCAGTCGAAGAGGGCCCTTGACTAGTCGAGCAGGGCCTTTGACCAGTCGAAGAACAGTTTTATCCGATCGCGCCCAAAATTTGAAATTTGGTTGGATCTTAGATGAGTCGAAGCAACAAAATTTTAGCCTATAAATAGAGGCCTTCTCTCATTCTAAAATTACCAATCCAAGCTAAGAAAAGCTTCCATTTGGAAAGAGAGAAGTCCCCACTATCATCAAGCTATTGCACGGTATTTTATATTTATGTTTGTATAGCTTTTGTTTCGATTCTTTGATCTCTAGTTTATGAATCTTACTTTTTAAAAGAGAGTAATTACTCTTCTTTTTGAGATCTAAAGGATTCAAACAAGTGACCTGAGGTTTGAATTAATTTAAAATCAATTTAGAACCTAGAACCCGTGATTATATTACTGGACATTGAACATTCTACATCAAATGAAGCGGTTCTACGGGCTACATCAAGAATGTCATCAAAGAAAAAGATAAGTATCATTGTCATGCCCCAAACCTGAAAATCGGATTCACAGGAATCCCGATTGCCGAATACGGTGCCGACAGCCTCTGTAGTACCCCATTCTCGGCTCTTAACGTCCAGACTCCAGATTTCCGATCCTGGGAACCTACAAGGAGGATTTGTTTTAAACATTTAACTCATAATAAGCATAACCACAAGATTACCCATTTCACAAAGGCAACATCATCATCACATATCCACTAGTATAATCATTTGAGTACAGTGCTGAAAGGGAAATACATAAATCAAAAATCAATCTCCAGAAGACCGCTGCACGCTCCTAGCTCAACACTGCTGCAACCTAACATCACCTGCACGCATCTATCGAGCATAAGCTTATTGAAAGCTTAGAGGATAGTGTAAGTGTATGCACAAGGTACGTGCCAAGTATTCAACGCAATGTCATAATCATACAATGTCGAAATAGGCGCTAGGTCATGAATCATACGTTATCAGAGTAAATGAAAATACAAGTCCATGAGTCAAACAATATCAGAATACGTAATATAGGTCAACTATACAAAGGAGGAACAATATCAGAATACGTGATACAAATCAACTATACAAATGAGAAACAATATCAGAATACGCGATAACAAATCAACTATACAAATAAGGAGTCATAAAGAGTCAAACATCAGATGCCTTATCTAAACCATATAAATGCAGGAACATAGGTAACCCAAAATGCCATATGCCATGAATGTAATGCAATATGCGGTGTGAATGGAATGACCATGCTGGAGTGTGAAGCCAGGATGATAGTACGTAGTATCGCAAGCTACTATGGGGTCCATCATAAGGGACTTCTTTCCAAACCAGTCCCATACGTAAATTTGGATAGTCAGACTCAATGTGGTAGACTCCTGATCTTAGGTTAGTTACGCGCCCAACTGAAATCCTGACCATATGAAGGTCACAATAATTAGTTGCGCACCACTAGCCCGAGTGGATAGTGAATGAATGAATGAATGATTATGTAACTTTTGCTCAATAAGTCCACATATCAGTACGGTTCCTCTCTAGGATCATCACCGGGGTTTAGTACACTCCAAATGTTACCGCCCCTCTCCCAAAAGCACAGTCCAAGTAAGCGTAAGAAACCTCACTATCCGCCCGGCCAAGTCTGCTAATACCTATCTGGCACATCGATAGCGGACCCATTCACGAGCTGGTTAAACTCAGCCTAGCTATGCCCCCTACCCTCGGGCGGGTAAGGCCACACCCCCTCCCAACCGACCACGACACAGTGAGAGATGTGGCCTCCTGGTATTCGCCACTCGGGTGCTCATGTATCCACTCGGTCTCGACATTGGGGCATCCTCTGGTACCAAGAGAGTTTAGGAATTTTCATCCAAGGCCATCTATGACAGCCCGATGCTAGAATAAATTTTCAGTGTCCCGTCTGGCCATCCACGATATGCCTGTGGAGGCTACGGCCCTGATGTCGCTAGGGCACACAATGTAAGATGCATGAGTCATACAATCCAGTCATGCATCAATCCTGTACATACCGTGTGCTCATGTGAGATAACCTCCACCTATCAAGGAGTCTCATAACAACATACTCAATGACATATGCAATGATTAACCACATCTCATAACAAACATGCAGATGATGCGTGTGGCATGTATCATGATGCTATGCTATACATACTCATAATCGGTATCAATAACCGGCATTGACAATCGACCTCGACAATGTTGACATTTAACCAACATTGCCCCTAAGGAATGATCCTCATAGATCTTAATATATAGTGGGCCCATGACCTCACACAAGGGCTAAATATACAACACTATGGGCCTCACTCAAGAGCTTAATACACATCACGATGGGCCTAACATACATCACAATGGGCCTCAACTACGAGTCACATATACACCATATAGGTCACGGCAATCGGGATTGATCGATAATCAGTCGACAAATCGGTCACAACAATCGGGATCGATTGATAATAAGAGTCGACTAATCAATCACGACAATCGGAATCGATCGATAATCAGAGTCGGCAAATCGGTCATGATAATTGGGATTGATTGATAATTAGAGTCGACAAGTCAGTCACAACAATCGAGATCGATCAATAATTAGAGTCGACAAATCGGTCACGACAATCGGGATCAATCGATAATCAGAGTCGGCAAATCGGTCACGACAATCGGGATCGATCGATAATCAGAGTCAACAAATCGGTCACGACAATCGGGATTGATCGATAATCAGAGTCGGCAAATCGGTCATGACAATTGGGATCGATTGATAATCAGAGTCGACAAATCGGTCACGACAATCGGGATCGATTGATAATTAGAGTTGACAAATCGTCATGACAATCGGGATCGATTGATAATCAGAGTCGACAAATAGGTCACGACAATCAGGATAGATCGATAATCAAAGTCGACAAATCGGTCACTACAATTGGGATCGATCGACAATCAGAGTCGATAAATCGGTCACGACAATCGGGATCGATCGATAATCAAAGTTGGCAAATCGATCATGACAATCGGGATCGATCGATAATCAGAGTCAACAAATTGGTCACGACAATCAGGATCGATCGATAATCAGAGTCGAAAAATCAGTCACGACAATCGGGATTGATCGATAATCAGAGTCGGCAAATCGGTTACGACAATCATAATCGGTAAGAATGGGCCTAAGGCCTAATGGAAGGTCACAACGTGGACATTCAACCATCATTGCCCATCAATGCGGATATTTAACCAACATCGCTCCCAAGCAGTAGCCCACATAAAACCAAACATATAATGGGCCTATGGCCTCACACAAAGGCCTAATATACATCACAATGGGCCGCATCCATGGGCCGAAAATACATCACGATGGGCCTCACCAAATGGGCCACAATTGCATCAAGGTGGGCCTTAACGGTGGACCACAAGTACATCAAGATGGGCCTCATGGATGGGCCTCACCAATGACCCTTAAGTACACAATAGGTGGCCTCAAATACATCTAGTCGGGCCTCATCATATGGGCTTCAAATACTCACAGGTGGGCCCTTTCACATGGGCCACAAATACAAATAGATGGGCCCTGTACATGGGCCAAAAATGCATCATGATGGGCCGCACCAATTTCACCACTCATCTATGTTAGAGATCATTTTAGAGCGTTACCCAAAAATAATCACATCGAAGGATTATCTGGACCATACCACAAATAACAATGATGACAATGATTTCCACAATTAAATTCCAATGGGCCCCACCGTATTATTATTTCCCATCCAGTCTGTTCATAAGGTCACGAAGGCCTGGATACAGAGGAAATACAAATGTCATATTGATCCAAAATTCCTGTAACCCAAGGGGTTTCAATGGTGGATGTTTATCCCACTGTTTTCTGCAGTGTGGTCCACTTGATATAGATCTGTCTTATTTTTAGTCTCAAGTCTCAAGAGTGGCTCACCAAATGGATGGACGATTTGGATGAACCACATCCATCAGGGTGGGGTCCACGAACGTGGCCCACCTAAGACAGCTCGCCAAAGGGATGGACAGTAGGAATACAACACATGCATCATGGTGGGGGTCGTGTGCATGTCAGATGGCTAGACGGCTTGGCTTTCATCACGGTGGACCACTCGTAAAATGGATGGACGGCATGGCTGCCATACTTGCTGCACCGTCTAGCAACTGGACGGTGCAGATAGAACCATGCGCCATGGTGCGGTCCACGTAGTGGCCATGTACTATATAATATAATATTACATATTATACCCCTGTACAATGGCAGGAGGTGCCATACTCGTGCATATAACATGTTTAAAGGTGGGTCCCACGTAGGAGTGGCCCACCAACATAATATCACTAATATATAATATATTATATACATTAAAATATATGTACATGTGTGTGGGAGTGTGGGGGGCTTCAACGTCCATGGCTGCTGGACGAAACACATCTATCATGGCAGGGCCCCTGGAATGGATGGTCTAGATGTGATGCACATCCATCCCAACTATAAATGGATGGATGTTTTTTATGCAACACAAACATCAAGGTGGCCCCACCTGATGGATGGTGTCGGTAAAACCCATACATCATTGTGGTTCCAGACAGGACCCACCAGGTTAACGGTATGGATAATGACATACACCATGGTGGCGTCCAGTAGCATGGATGAAACATAGACATCATGGTAGGCTCCCACATCCACCAATTGGACAGTATAAGTGTTTTACGGTGGCTAGAACGTGTGGATAGAAAACACTTGCATCAAGGTGGGTCCCACGTGCCCACACGTGTGGGGTTGGCCCCACGTCTAAGGTAGATGGACGGAGAGTATGGAAGACATACATCACGGCTGGTCCACCGCCCAAAGGGCTGGACGGTATGGATATATCCCACGTACATCGTCAGGGCCCACCGTCCTTTGGATGGTGCAGCCACAACAATACACCAAGGTGGGTCCCATGGTTTTGTCCAGATGGGTGGACGGCTTGGATTCATTCACAAAGTGGGGCCACCACAATATTATATACTATATTGTAATATAATAATAATTATTACATAATATAATACAAGATTCAATAGCTGCTGGACATCAGTCCAGCAATAGGTTGATCTGCAGACTTAGGCCGTTGGATCTGCCCATCTAGGCTCTGATCAGGTGGGTGTGGACATGCTACACACGTGTATACATATCAGGGTGGGGTTCACATTTATGTGGCCCTACTAGCTTTGAATCAAAGTGATATTTGTATTTTCCCTTCATCGGGGTCTGTCCAAGCCGGCAGCAAGGGTGGGCCCTGGTTGGATAGCGAGGACGGCCTACTAAATGGATGGTCCAGATATATTGTACATCAAGGTGGCCTACAACAAGGAAAAGGAGAGAGAGAGAGAGAGAGAGAGAGAGAGAGAGAGAGAGAGAGAGAGAGAGAGAGAGACGAGTGATGAATGGCCCCCGCCACTATGGGCCCCTCAAATACCTACATCAATACACATATCAAGATGGGTTCCAAGTGGGATCCATACCATCAATCGGTAGGCCCCACTTGGTCCATCAAAAATAAACAAATTCTAAGCCTATAAAACACCCACCTTAAGATCTATTCTTCCTTCTTCCATTAACGCGTTCTATAGATCCAAAGAATGCATTTCAATGGTTAAGATTGATTTTAGAGGGTGGGATTGGTTGGTAGGAAGGTGGGCCACACCTAGCTTCTCTCCCATGGAGAGCTTGGACGTCCACTCACATGGGAGTTGCTTGGGAGAATGGAGAGAGAGAATGAGAGAGAGGAGTGGTGATGGATGGGGTGATGGGATGAGGGAGCATGGTGCATGTTGACTTTTGGGTGAAAAAGGAATGGGTGACACGCCTTGTTGGTGAAAAAGGGATGGCTAAGTAAGGTTATGTACTTAGACTTTGATTGATGGATTGATGTGACGTTTAGGGTAGAGATTCTCTTGAAAATTGCAATGCGCGGTGTTTTCCTCGAACTGAATGCAGGCCCACATCTCCTGGCCTGGGTATCGCCTTGGCGCGTAATACGCGGCGTTGGAACCGCGGCGACGGTGCGGTCGCTAGGATATGAGTCTTGGGTTGAGTCGACTTTGATATATGAGACATGACTCAGGATCGCGCTCAAATGCCGACAGCAGATCGTGGGTCGTCGGAATTCGACCGGGAGGACCGCGGAGGCCTACGGAACGGTATGGGCTAGGATACGGGTCTTACAATCATTCTGTACTTCTATTTTTAATTTCTTTGAGATATCCAAAAAAATCTCTTATATTGGTTTTGACTGAGATAGCCAGAAAATCTCAGCGTGGGGTTTTGTTTGTGATAGCCCATCTAAAAACACAATTGTATAGGTTTTAAGGTGAACCTGTGAAAACCTTTATTATTAGTAAACGCCAATATCACGTGGGTTGTGATTATTGGGAGTAGAGTAGGTGTGGCTATTTGCAAACAGTTGGTGTACACACCGAACCACTAAACTTCTGGTGTTTGTGGTGAATGGTTTAAGTTTTTGTATATGTGGTGAATGATTGTAATTTGTTTAAGTTTTTATGGTGAATGCTTATAATAGATAGCTCTCTCTTATCGCTTGCTTAGTTTTTGATCTTGATCCTTATTACACTCATGAAATCAGGTTGTCCTACCTAAAACTCTGTTTTTGGTGTAAGGTTGTCCTATGAACAAAGTTTGAATCAATTTCTCAATACTATTGCTATTGAGATAAGTGATTTATTCTGATTTATATATTATTATTGTACTTTAGATTTTTATATGGCATAGTCTTATTCACTCCCTCTCTAGGACTGTTAGCTCACCTCTTTCAAGTGGTCTCAGAGCTAAGTTGCTCATTTATTTGGATTAAGTTCCTTGAGTTTAAAGATCTAGAGCTTTCATTTTGTCAAATTTCTATAGCTTGTCTATTACCAGGCCACCACCCTTTGATGGCTCTAACTATTCATATTGGAAAGCTAGAATGAGGATTTTCTTAAAATCCTTAGATGAAAGTGTGTGGCAAGCCACGGTAACTAAATGGAAACCACCCGTATCTGAAGTTTTAGGCAGTGATGGAACCAAGTCCATGAAAGAAACTCCATTTTA
This sequence comes from Magnolia sinica, assembly GCF_029962835.1. Classification (NCBI taxonomy): domain Eukaryota; kingdom Viridiplantae; phylum Streptophyta; class Magnoliopsida; order Magnoliales; family Magnoliaceae; genus Magnolia; species Magnolia sinica. The sequence continues at coordinate 62,467,188 of NC_080590.1, read as the reverse complement.
TTTATGGACTACACCTCAGAAAAATGAAAGCAGTGCAAATGCTAAGGGCTTAAATGAAATTAATAGTGCTTTATCACCTGATGAATTCAAATGAATCATTTCATGTGATACAGTTAAACAAGCCTGGGATATTCTTGAAATGATACATGAAGGAACTACTATAGTCAATAAATCTAAATTTCGAATCCTCACTACAAATTTTGAGAAAATTCGTATTAAAGAAAATGAAACCTTCATGAACTTCCATATGAAATTAAATAATATAGTAAATTCCCTGTGGGGTCTACGAAATGGAATCCCAGAAAGCAAGGTTTGTGCTAAAATACTGTGATCTCTTCCTGAGAGGTTTAATTCCAAAATAACTGTCATTCAGGAACTAAGGGACACTGATCAAATAAAGGTTGAGAAGTTAGTTGGTTCTTTTCAAACATATGAGTTAGATTTTAAAGCTCCTAAAGGTAAGTCCATTGCTCTTAAGTCATCCAAATCTATTTAAAAAGATAACAATGTTAATTCTGATATTGAAGATACAGAGGATGATATGACTTTACTTCCTAATAAGTTTTACATAATTTTTAAAAATAACAAAAGATTTAATTTTCAAAAACCGTCTGATAAAAGAAAAGGAAAATCTAAAACTTGGAAATCTGTAAAAGACAATCAATGTTTCAACTGCCATGAATATGGGCATTTGGCGAATAAATGTCTCAAAAGGGATAAATAAAAAAGAAAGGGCATGATTGCTACTTGGGATGAATCATCTGGCTTTGAAAGTTCCTTTGAGTCAGATGATTAAGAACAAGAAATTTCAAATGAAGTAAAAGCCCAGATGACCATAACCAGAGTCACCTCCTCAGATAGCTACAATTTATCTGATTATGAGAATCTCAAGAGTGACCCTGAAAATGAGAATGAAGTTGATCTTTAAGACGCCTATAATGCCTTATATAGGGAAAGTTGCAAAATAGTTGTCAAACTAAAAATTTGAAAGGAAAAATATCTTAAACTAAAAGAAGAACTTAAAAATAAATTTTGGAAAAATCTCATCTTTCTGATTGTTTTGAAAAAGAAAAACTTGATTTAAATTTCAAAACCTCTGAATTAGAAAAACTCAGAATTGAAAATGAGAATTTAAAACTCGAAGTTTCTTCTCTTTTAAGTTGTAAGGATACTTGGAGATATGCCCATGGAGACCCTAAGCTGGAAAAATTATTAATCGCATCTAGAAAATGTGACGATAAATCGGGTCTGGGTTATATCAAAGATAGTTCAATGAAAACAAAAATGCATCTCCTATATTTGTAAAAGGAGAATCCTCAAACTCAAAAGGTAAGATTTTGAGAAATTATATCCAAAATGATTTCAAAAATCCAAAACCTTTTCAAGCTAATAAGATTAATTCTAATAACATCAGCTATAGAAATCAAAGATATAATCCTTTAGCTAAAAAAATAATGGACTTACTCAAAGAGCTTCTTAAATCTAACTCTAATGATATTGGAGTTGATAGACAGAGAAATTCCAACTTTCATAAGCAGAGAAAAACTAATGGAACTCCTAAACCCATAACTATAATGAAATGGGTTGCAAAAGTTACTTGTTGCCCACACTGCCTTCAAAGCTTCTAATCATTCAAAATGGTACCTGGACAATGGATGTTCAAGACATATGACAGGTGACAAAGAGATATTCACCAACTTCAGAGAAATGAATGATGGTTTGGTTACTTTTGGTGATGGAAGCAACTACAGAATTCTAGGCCAAGGTACTGTTCAACTTTCTAACCTTTCGACTTTTGAAAATGTTTTATATGTTAAAGGACTTAAACACAATCTTCTAAGTATATCTCAAATCTGCAATAACAAACACAACATGAAATTTACTAACCATGGATGCGAGATAACAAATGAGAAAGGTTGTGTGATATTAAATGGTCGTTGGACTTTTGAAAATTGCTTTATTATTAATGAATCATGCTCTTCTAATTTTTCCTATTACATAGTCCAAATAGATGAAACAGAACTGTGGCATAAACGTCTTGGACATGTTAACTACTGAAATCTTTATAGATTGAGCAAGATAGATCTTATTTGAGGTCTACCCAAATTAAAAAGGGTTGATAAAATATGTGGCGCATGCCAAATTGGCAAATAAACAAGGAGTAGTCACAAGAAAGTGAACTCCTTAGCCACATCCAAACCTCTTGAACTTCTCCATATTGATTTAGTTGGACCAACAAGAACCGAGAGTAGAGGTGGAAAGAAGTATTTTCTAATTATCGTTGATGATTTTACCAGATTTACTTGGGTAACCTTCATGAGAGAGAAATATGAGACTCTCAATGAAGTCAAAAGAATATTGAAACGAATTCAGAATGGAAAAGAAGCAAATATAATCAAGATCAGAAGTGATCATGGTACTGAATTTGAAAATAGCAATTTTGAGAAATTCTGTATAGATCATGGTATATCACATAAGTTCGTGGCCCTTAAAATACCTCAACAATATTATATTAAATAGCATGAATTTACCAAAAAACTTGTGGGCTGAAGCTGTGAATACCGCATGTTACATAATAAATCGCGTGTATGCAAGAAAATTAAAAGATAAAACAGCCTATGAGTTATGGTTCAATAACAAACCAACTGTCAAATACTTTTGAATTTTTGGAAGTAAGTGCTTCATATTACGTGACCAGAAAAATTTATGAAATTTTGAAGCTAAGAGTGATGAAGGAATATTCTTGGGTTATGCTTTGAATAGTCGAGCATAACGTGTTCTTATTAAAAGAACATGAGTGATCTAAGAATCTATTAATGTTGTAATTGACGATCACCTGATCACACCCACATCAAATCTAGATGATGATGAAGTCAACTTTATTAAGAAACCTGACTCTTTATCTAATCCAGTTAATACTGAACTAAGATTAGTCAACGACCATCCTACTGATCTGATATTAAGTAATCCTCTTACTAGTGTACGAACGAGAAAACAAGTAGAGAATATTTGTAATTACGTTTGCTTCACTTCTCAAATTGAACCAGTTAATGTAAAATAAGCACTTACCGATGAAAATTGGATAGTAGTTATGAAGAGTTAAATCAATTTGTAAGAAATGATGTTTGGTATTTGGTTCCAAGACCAACTGATAAATAAACAATTGGAACCAAATGGATTTTTAAAAACAAACCTAATGAAATGAGAAATATAATTAGAAACAAGGTTAGACTGGTTGTACAAGGATACACTCAGATGAACAAATCGATTATGATGAAACCTTTGCACCAGTAACTCACCTTGAATCCCTTAGATTGTTTATATCAATTGCATGCTTTAAAAAGTTCAAAATATATCAAATGGATGTTAAAAGTATTTTTTTAAATGGTGATTTACATAAAGAGGTTTATATTGAACAACCTAAGGGTTTTGAGGACCCTAAACTCTCAGATAATGTATATCGTCTTAAAAAGGCACTTTATGGTCTAAAACAAGCTCCCAGTGCATGGTATGAGAAATTAATTAAGTTCTTACTTAGTCACAACTTTATCATGGGAAGCGTTGATAAAACTTTATTTGTTAAAAAATATAATGAACACATACTAATTGTACAGATCTACGTTGATGATATTCTCTATGGTTTTACAAGCACTAACTTATTCATTGAGTTTACAGAGCTTATGAATTCCAAGTTCGAAATGAGTATGGTTGGAGAATTGAATTACTTTCTAGGTTTATAAGTAAAACAATAGGAAGATGGTATTTTTATTTTTCAAACCAAATATACCTTGAATTTGGTAAAGAAATTTGGATTCGAGAACGATAAAAATTTTGATACTCCTATGAGTACAACTCTCAAACTTTTAAAGGATGAAACAGGTAAAAGTATAGACTCTCGCTTATATCACAACATGATTGGTAGTCTCTTATACTTAACTGCAGTAGACCAGATATTGCTTTTAGAGTTGGAATCTGTGCTAGATATCAATCTGATCCAAAAGAATCTCATCTTATTGCTGTTAAACGTATAGTCAGATATGTAGCAAGTACTGCTAATTTTGGTCTGTAGTATCTGCATGATACAAATGTACAACTTGTCGGATATACCAATGCCGACAGGGCAAGAAACATTGATGATAGAAAATCTAGCAGTGGTGGATGTTTCTGTGTCGAAAATTGTTTAGTTTCCTGGCACAGCAAGAAACAGAGTTCTATATCTTTATCTACAGCTGAAGCGAAATACATTGCAGCTGGTAATGCTTATACCCAGCTGGTTTGAATGAAAAGAATGTTAGCTGATTACGGAATTGCACAAGATACAATGATCTTGTATTGTGATAACTCTAGTGCAATGCATATTTCAAAGAATCCTATTCAATATTCTCGCACGAAATATATAGACATTAGATATCATTATATTCAAGAATTGGTTGAGGATAAAAGCATTTCATTAGAATATATCCAGACTGAAAATCAACTTGCTGACATTATGATAAACCGCTTGACAAGAATAGATATTTCAAATTAAAACATGATATTGGTATATGTATTTCTCTGTAATTAAATCATGTTGTGTATTTATTATTTTATTTGTAAATAAATAAATGAAAAAATTGTAAAACATTTAAAAATAATAAAAATGAGACTATTTTTCATTTGATCGACAGGTCGAGTACGTCCTTGAACAGTTGACCACTCGATGAGTTGAAGACAGCACTCGACTGGTCGTGGACCGCAAGCTGACCCATTAAAAGAGGGAAAAACCCATTTTTCACCCGATTTCTCTCTTCTTCCTCGACTAGTCGTGGCTCTACTCCTCAGACCCATCTTCATAGAGTCATTGTAAGTGCTTTATTTTTTATCTCCTTCTAGATTTGGGTTCTTTTATGCTAGTTAATCTTCATTTTGTAGTTGATTTGAGAATTGCATCCTTTTTATTGAGGGTTTTTGGGAAAAAATCTGATTTAAGCCAAACCCATCATTTACATCTTTTAATACAAACTCTACATGGAACATCGGTCCAAAAGGAAGGCTTCTCGCAAGGGCCCTAGTGGTTCCTCCTCCCGTACAACTCCAGTTAGGGTGAGAACCTTGAGAGCTCTCGAAGAAGATTCAGAGCATGTACGGGATTTCTGCACTAGAGATATAATCATAGAACTCAAGGAATGTGTGCCTCCATAGGAGAATTGTCTCTTGAAAATCTTACATTCTTTATTAACTATAGAGAAGGGACATTCCCAGTTGACAGGCACCTGATCTCAGGATTGCTTGAAGTAAATGTAAATGATGAAGGCATACCCATTCCTCCTCTTGCAGATATAATGTATGAGTCTGAGCATTTGGAGATTACCTGAAAACTTTGTCGATTTGATGCCGAATGGAGTTCTGGTAATGCTCTTCGTGCCACCCAGATGATTCCTAGATTTAGAGTACTTCATCGCATTTTTACTTCAAATGTGTATCCTCGCTTTAGGAATAAGTTTAAACTTACTCCCTTCATGACACGTGTTCTTCATGCTATTGCATCTAGCCTACCTATCTGTCACCATCTTTGATATGTTATTTAATCATTCAATTTCGTATTCATCCAGGTCATGGTTCCATCCCATTTACCTATCTCATGACAACTCCTGCTATCCATTACAATGTTGTCATTCCTTCGACTAAGCTCCTGAGGCAATTTTACCTTCTGATAACACAAATATTAACAAGATGAACTTGGAGTACCTCCCTAGTTAGCGAGATGATGATAATGTAGAAGAAGAGGAATCACCTTTGCTTGTAGAGATGACTATGGATGACATATTTGCTAAGATAGAATCAGACGATGAAGCTGATCTTGATTTTCAGCCTTCTCAGGTTGATGATTGGCTTCAATCTTTAGATGAGAAGGTTGTTGAATTAAAGATATCTCAGGACAATCTGGCAGAAAGTCATAGATCCTCAATGAAGTATATGTGTAAATACTTTCATCACATTACTAAAGGACTACACTAGATTGACTCATTGATACCTCCTCCATCCTCCTCTAGTTCTGATTAGTTTGATTTGATTCTCTTTTATTTTGGGCTGTATAATAAATTTGTTGGGATGTATAACCTGTTACACTCTTAGAACATACTCTCTTTTTATGCTTTCGTTATATGCTGTACTTGTTGAACTTCATTATAATGCCTATCTCATAGTTCGGATATGATTATCTAGTTCTTATTCTACTAATTCAGTCATTTATATGTTTATATTGATACTCTTTCCTTTGTTAATTTGTGACAAAAAGGGGGAGAAATTAGTATTTTGATGATAATGAATGGTATGGGATATGTTAATGAATGGCATGAATGGCAAGATATTTATTGTAATTGGAATTGTGCATGTGTATTGCATTGGGAGTATATGTGGAGTATATGGTATATGTGGAGTATATGTTATAATACAGGTGAAATAAAAAGGTACAAAGAGAATCTCTCATTGAGGGGGAGTAACAGAGTAGCAGAGTAGAAAGTGGAAGAAATTTTAGCTACCTCAGCCACGATAAGCTACACTATTTTTGTGATTGATGTACTAAGTGTTTTGTTAGAATTTAACAAAGAGGAAGATTGTAAGTGTTGTGAACACTTTTGTTTGTCAAATTTTGATGAGACAAAACATCTTAAGTGATGGAAAGTTCACCTTCAAACGGACCTTTAAATGGACCTTTAAATGGACTTTCAAGTGGACCTTCAAGAAACATGGAAAGTTCACCTTCAAGAACAAACCTTGAAGATTGGATAGTGCAAGAACAAGTTCAAGTCATGGATACTTCAAGCTAAAGAGTATTCAAGGCCTACTACTTTTCTAGTATAAGATCAAGCTCCACCTTCAAGTAGAAAATTTAAGCTATACACTTCAATGTCCAGTTTTCTCAGGTATAAATGACCCTAGAAAGACCTTAGACTTAGGTGCTTTCAAATGTTAAACTTATATGGGTTTTTATACTTTGGTTAGGCTTTAGTTCAACTAGTCTAAGCCTTGGTTTAACCAGTCCAAGCTTTAGTTCAACCAGTCCAAGATTCAAACTCAAAAAACTGATAGTTCTGGGGGTTTCTTGACCAGTCGAGGGTTGCTCGACTCGAAGTCCAACAATTAATTTTTAGCACCCTCGACCAGTCGAAGAGAGCCCTCGACCAATCGAGCAGGGCCTTCGACAAGTCGAAGAACAGTTTTATCTAATCGCGCCCAAAATTTGAAATTTGGTTGGATCTTAGACGAGTCGAAGGAGACCTTAGATGAGTCAAAGAAACAGAATTTCAGCTTATAAATAGAAGCCTTCTCTCATTCTGAAATTACCAATCCAAGCTATAAAAAAAAGCCTCCATTTAGAAAGAGAGACGTCCCCACTATCATCAAGCTATTGGATGGTATTTTATATTTATGTTTTTATAGCTTTTTTTTAAATTCTTTGATCTTTAGTCTATGAATCTTTCTTTTTAAAAGAGATTAATCACTCTTCTTTTTGAGATCTAAAGGATTCAAACAAGTGGCCTGAGGTTTGAATTAATTTAAAATTAATTTAGAACTTAGAACCCTTGATTGTATTACTGAACATTGAACATTCTACATCAAACGAAGCGGTTCTATGGGCTACATCAAGAACGTCTTCAAAGAAAATGATAAGTATCATTCTATACTTTTGTTTTTGGTTTCTTTAAGATATCCAAAAAATCTCTTGTATTAGTTTTGACTGAGATAGCCAGAAAATCTCAGCGTGGGGTTTTGTTTGTGATAGCCCATCTAAAAACACAACTGTATAGGTTTTAAGGTGAACCTGTGAAAACCTGGATTATTAGTGAATTCCAATATCACGTGGGTTGTGATTATTGAGAGTGGATTAGGTGTGGCTATTTGCGAATAGTTGGTGTAGACACCGAACCACTAAACTTCTAGTGTTAGTGGTGAATGGTTTAAGTTTTTGTTTATGTGGTGAATGACTGTAATTTGTTCAAGTTTGTGTGGTGAATGCTTGTAATAGATAGCTCTCTTTGATCTCTTGCTTAGTTTGTGATCTTGATCCTTACTACATTCATGAAATCAGGTTGTCTTACCTAAAACTCTGTTTTTGGTGTAAGGTTGTCGTATGAACAAAGTTTGAATCAATTTCTCAATACTACTGCTATTGAGATTAGTGATTTATGTGTATTTATTTATTATTTCCATACTTTGAATTTTTATTTGGTATAGTCCTATTCACCCCCCTCTAGGACTGTTAGCTCGCCTCTTTCAGAGTGGATTTCTTAGACTTATAATCTAAAATTTTCATTTAAATGGCCCTAAGAGCTCTTATTCTAACATGCATGCCCCTAGTGGGTTGATTTCTAGTCCTTAGGGCCATTCCAGTGGTCCCATGACCCATATATGTCATGGGATAGGTGCCCCATTGTCGGATGAGTAGTTGGTTTAAATTTATCTGCAAACGGATGACCCGATTGGCCGTGGGGGCCTGAATTGCGATCAACGGTCACTAATGTTCGATCAGGGCCCTGGTTATATAGATATGAGTAGGGAAATATCTCTGACTTATGGCCCGAGTTTGGTTGCAATTCAACAGTTGGAAAGTCACAACTTCACTGTTTTAGTGGCGGGGCCAACTCACTTAAGTTTCAAGTTTCAAGTCTTGGAGAGTCGCGCCTTTCAAGCTCTACCTTCATGGTCCAAGTTGTGCGGTTCAGAGCATCGTTTGGGCCCACCATCAGTGATGGACGTCAAGCCTAGTGAGACAGAAATTATTCTATAATTTCAAAACTAGTGGCCCACTAACAAGTGGTATAAAGCTTGTTCGGATAATCGAGGCATTGTTCGAATGAATTGGGTAGGGAGATTTCTTGGGCAGAGTTATTAGGGTCGAGATTAACTAAGTTCATAGTGTGGCCTATTCAAAATTAACAAAAATAGTTATTCGGTCATGATCACTCTAGATTGTTGGTTCTTAAGCTAAATGAGTGACTGGGTTGATTTGGTTTATTAATTAAGATCCAACTCATAGTTGTCTCGGTTTTAAGTATATCTTTAGTTTAGTTATTGTCATCTTGATTAATTAATGATACGCTGGCTAGATTTGGGCCCTATGTGAACAAATCAAGAGGCTAAACTCGACACTTAAGTGATTAGGTGGATTCATTGGCTTTCTATGGTTGATTAATCGAATTTGTATGGTTCTTTACTGGTACTATCCAAGTAGGTGATAACGTATGTTAATTAAAAAAATTCAACGGTGTTTGAAAGATCCAAAATAGCAAATATCTGGGATGTTACAATCTACCCCCCTTAAAAACAATTTCGTCTCCGAAATTGCCTAATGTCAAAACGTAATGATATTCCAACTTCATACATCTAAGTTTTGTTGATTTCACATTCATATACATGGTAGGGTGTAACTAAATATGCTACTCTGGCTTATTCTAGTTTACCCCCCTTAAAACTTTTTCATCCTGATGGTTTACTACAAATTTTCAAAAGATTTCGATTCATGACGATGATTCTATAAGCCCCGTATCTTAATCCGTACCGTTCCATAGACTTCCGCTCTCCTCCCTGTCAAATTTCGGCAACTCGTGACCTGTAATTGGCATTTGCACGTGACGCTAAGTCACATCCCATAGATTTGAGTCTGCTCAACTCGAAACTTGTTCCCTAGTGACCGCGCCGTCGCCGCGGTTCCAACGCCGCATCTTGCGCACCGATGCAATACCTAGGTTTAGAGTTGTGGGCCTGCATATATTCCAAAGAAACGTCGTGCATTGTGAATTCTGAGAGAATCTCTATAACCCATCACATCATTCAATTAATCAATTACAAGTCAGGTACAACCCATCACACCCATATCTCACATGTCACCTCTCTTACACAAGCTACTCCCAAAGTCAACATTTCTCTTACACAACCGATACCTCTCTTACATAATCATCCCTCTCATCCCATCCTTCTCACACACATTACTCCTCTCTTATTTCACTCCTCTCTCATTTCACTCCAACCCATCTCATTCTCCACCATTTCCAAGCAACTAAGGAGAGAAAATCCTAAGGAGAGAAAGAACCCAAGATCAAGGCCCACTTCCTACCCCAAAATTCCTCATCCTAGCCCTTCAATTCTCATCTTCCACCATTAAAGAAGAAGCCAAAGAGTTTGGCATTCCATCAGACCAAGAAGATCCAACGGTGGGTGTTTATAGGATTAGATTATGATTTTTGTGATGGACCAAGTGGGGCCTACCAATTGATGGTATGGATCCTAGTTAGGACCCATCTTGATGTATGTATTGTAATCTTAGGTGGGCTCATAGTGACGGAGCCCTCCATCTCATGATTTCTCTCTCTCTCTCTCTCTCTCTCTCTCTCTCTCTCCTTCTTTCTCCCTCCTTTTGTGTATGATGGCCCACCTTGATGTATGATCTACACTGTCCATTTTGTGGGCCACACCACTGCCCAAGCGAGGCCCACCTCGTTGCCATGGATGGGGCCCATTCTAGCTGTCCACTTGGACCGGCCTGGATGACAGGGAAAAACACTAATATCAGCTTGGTCGTGGGACCCACCTGCTGCACGTGTGGGACCCCTGTACATGTGCATCTGACCCACATTGTCCATCCGTTGCTGGACGTGGGGCCACCCTGATGGCATAACATATCTGGGGCCGTCCATCCGTTGGACGTCCAGCGCCCCTAGATGAGTGAAAAAAAAATATCAGCTTGATACAAGCTATTGGGCCACACGTGTGGATCCACCAGATGTATGCGTTTCATTTAGAGGTGGGCATCGAGCCGAGTCGAGTCGAGGTGGGCCAAGCTTGGCTTGGCTTGTCTATGATGTACTCGAGTTCGAGCTCAAACTCGAGCTTGGCCTCTAGCTCAACATTGAAGCTTGGCTTGTTTGCCAAAGCTGTCGAGTCGAGTTCGAGTCGAGCTAGTGGTTCGAGTCGAGTCGAGTTTACCTCGAGTCGAGCTCGAGCTTATTGGGTGAGAGAGTATTGGATTCTGTTCTTGATTCTCCTCCATTGATGAAAAATTCAAAAATCTTAAGAGAATCAAAGCAAAATCCGATGAAAAAACCAAACAAAGCTTCAAATCGGATGAGGAAACCTGTAAGAATCGATCTGTTCTTAATCTTCTTCCACCAGCAGAAATCTAAGTACTAAAAAAGAAACAGAGCAGAACACAAATTAGAAATTGAAGTAAAGAGCTCTAGCCAATCAGATCATTGGATTTCCTTGAAGCTCTAACAAATCTGAGATGAACCCATCTTGAATTTCTTGGGTTTCTCGCCTAAGAAGTAGATCTCAAGAGATTGAAATCATACTATTGTTGGAGCTGAAATGAAAACTGGTGGTGGTGGTGGGGTGGGCATGCGGCTGGCAGTGGGCAGAGAAACAAAAGAAAGGGAAAGGGAAGGGGGTGCGTGCGGTCGGGTAGAGACTCTAGGGTTTGTTTTTTATTTTTTAATTTTTAAGTTTAAACTTAAAACTTATATTAATATATATATATATATATATATATATATATATATAATATTTAATATATTTATTAATCGAGCCGAGTCGAGCTTGAGTTCGAGCTTCGAGTCGAGTCGAGTTGAAATGCCCCCTGGTCGAACTTGGCTTGAACTCAACTCGAGCTTCAAATAATTAGCTTGGCTTGGCTCGAATCGGTCATTCAAGTCGAGTCAATTCGAGCTGACTCGAGCTGAGTCGAGCGAGCTTTTCGAGCTAGCTTGACTTGTGAATAGCCCTAGTTTCATCCTTACCATCCACCGTCCAGCCATGGATGGTGGAGCCTACTTTAATATGTGTTTCATCCCTATCGTCTAGGTGTCCTGGATGGTGGGGCCTGCTATGATATGTGTGTTGTAATCAAACCGTCCATTCATTTATGCGTACCCCACTTGATGTGGGTGTTGTAATCACACCGTCCACGCACTAGCTATATAGTTGTTGTATTGGCAACAATAAGTTTTGTGGGTCCCACATCATGTATGTGGGGGAAATCCACTCCGTCCATCTCTTTTGACGGTGGGACCCACTCCTACGTATGTATTTTGTATCAAAACCGTCCACCTATGTGGACTTCACCCCCCAGCAGCAGAACAACTATTGGATTTAATGTTAGCAGTTTGGTGGATCTGACACGAGGTATTTGTTATATCCTAATAGTCCATTCATTGGATGTGGACTCCACCATGGCAGCATGTGAGGCCCACCTTAAATTGGTGTGTTACATCCACACCATCCAATCCATGGACGGTGGATGTAGATTGACTGATGTACCTCACACCAGCTATATAACTATTGTACTTGCAATAGCAACAAGTTCCGTGGGCCATGCCCTGATGTATATGTTTGGTCGACATCGTCCAGATAGTTGGATGGTGGGCCACACTATGATGTATGCATGATATCCAACCGTTTATTAGGTGGACCACACCGCAAAAACTAGTGAGGGATTAATCGTCTACCATTGAAATCCTTTTTTAGGAGCACAAAAGTTCTAGATCAATACGATATTTGTTCTTCCTCTTAAACCAGGTCTTTGTGACCATATGAACAGATTGTATGGAAAATAAACGTTATAGTGGGCCGTGGGAATTCTAACGGCGGAAAACATTATCTCCACTGTTATTTGCGGTATGGTCCAGATGATCTTCCATTATGATTCATTTGGGTAATGCTCTAAAATAATCTCTAAATATAGATGAGTGATGCAGATAGTCCAGTTAGGACGGTGGGACCACCTGATGTATATGAGGCCCATTGTTGAGGCCCATGTGATGTGACCCACTTGATGTATATGCGGCCCATTGTGATGTATTTGAGGCCCATGAGTGAGACCCATCGTAATGTATATGTGGCCCATGAGTGAGGCCCAATGTGATGTATATGTGGCCATGAGTGAGGCTCATTGTGATGTATATGTGGCCATGAGTGAGCCCCATTGTGATATATATTGGCCCATATGATGAGGCCCAATGTGATGTGTATGAGCCCGTATGATGAGGCCCGTTGAGAAGTATATTAGGCCCTTGTGTGAGGCCCATTGTGATGTATATTGGGATCTTGTGTGAGGCCCATTATGTTGTATGTGAGGCCCTTATGAGAGGTCATGGGCCCCACTATATGTTTAGCTCTATGTGGGTCATTCCTTGGGAGCAATGTTGGTTAAATGTCCACATTGATGGGCAATGATGGTTAAATGTCCACATTGTGACCTTCCCACAGGCCTTGTTAGGCCCATTCTCATCATTCTCTAAGAGGGTTAACCCAAATCATTGGGTCCCAATGCTATTGTTTGATCCATCATCGCTGTAGATGGATGGATCTATGCTATCGGATTTAGTATATCCATAGTTGAGGGCTGATCCTTATGTTATGATATAGATTGGTTGTTCATCTATGGACCCCATCTTGCATATAGGCCAATTATCGATGTCGATTATGAGTATGTGACAGCATAGCATCATGATACATGCCCATACGCATCATCTATATGATTGTTATGAGATGTGCTTGACCATTGCATATGCCATAGGGCAGGTTGTTTATGGGACTCACTAATAGGCAGAGTCATCCCACATGAGTGCATGATATGCGCAAGATTGATGCATGACTGGATTGTGTGACTCATGCATCTTGCATTGTGTGTTATGATTGTTGTATGCCCTAGCGACATAAGGGCTGTAGCCTCCTCAGGTATAGCATGGATGGTAGAATTGGATACCGAAAATCTTTTCTCTACATGGGGTGTTATAGATGCCCTTGGGTGAAATTCCCTAAACCCTTATGATACCAGGAGGTTGCTCTAACATCTAGACCGAGTGGATGTATGAGTGTACGAGGGCTGTATACCAGTAGGCCACATCTCTCATAGTGTCGTGGTCGGTTGGAAGGGAGTGCGGCCTTACCCACCCGAGAGGAGTGTAACACCCTGGTTCCTGAAACCCCAGTACACTACTCATTTTTCAAAAACCCAAGTGTTAACCTTTAACTGTTACTCAAATTTCTCATACATTTTTTTTCTTTTCTTTATCAGAGTTAATAAACTAGCAGAATATGAGCAATTAAGTATAAGAAAGAGTCCAAGTGTGCAAATCCAAATGTTTTAAGTGGTTACCCAAAAACTTATACAAACCAATGTCTTAACCTTTACAAACATAACGGTATAAATTAAATACAAATGAAATCAGGAATAGAGAGTCGCAAGATCATCTGGCTCCTCCCCTTCCCATTGAACACTAACGTACGCATCATCTGCATATCCTGCACACTGAGCATGGGTCGATAGCGTCAATGGCTATCTAGTGAGGTATAACCCCCAAGATTTATCGTATCATCAAGATAATTAAGCGTAGTTATTATAGACAATGTATAACAATTATTACACAATGATTATCATGAAAATTAGGTGAGGTTCATCAAATATACATTCATTAAATAAATCACACAAAATAATCTTATTTAAATGCATGGATGTATGCACATGCTCATAGACCTGGGGATGCACACCCAGCTAGTAAAAAGTCGATTAAGGAGAACTAGTCACCCGGAAAAGACCATACAGACTGCCCACGGTAGCTTAACTACTTGGAAAAGGCCATGTAGACTGCCCGCAGTAGATTAACTACCTAGAAAAGGCCATAATATATATAGATCGCTTAAGAAGGACTAGTCACCCGGAAAAGTATAAAAGGTACGCCTAAGGAGAACTAACCACCCGAAAAAGACCAAGTAATATAGATTGTCTAAGGAGAATTAGTCACCTAAAAAAGTACATAAAGGTACTCCCAAGGAGAACTAACTACCCGGAAAAGACCAAATAATATAGATCGCCCAAGGAGAATTAATCACCCGAAAAAGTACGCAAAGGTACACCCAAGGAGAACTAACCACCCGAAAAAGATCGTAATATATGCCATGAAAATGCATAATTAGCCCAACCATTATTATTCCAACTTCAAACAATCATTTTAAGAAAGCTCAAAGGTCACTATAGGGGGTTTGTCACCCAGCATAGGTTGACAGCTTAAGCATAATATCTCATTCCACTATCCCTGGCTCATGAGGCTAGCAAATAGGGTGTTTAAAGGTATCCTACGCAACTAGTGGCCAATCATAGTCCAACAAGTGGAACTTACCAACGCGAGGTTGTATAAAATAATCCATTAAAGTCGCAAAAGGGCAAGTATTCCATAAAAGCCGCAAGGGCCAAATATTCCACCTAATGGTGTGATTAAAAGGGACAATTTCCCAAAGCCACATAGGTGCAAATGGTCCACAAGGTGGTAAGTCCACAACGTAAATTTATTTAACCCATTTCAGGGATGGCCACTAGTTCAAGAATCTCTTCAAACACCATAAAGTAATCGCAAGTAGTGAAATAAGGTATGTACAATCTGAATAGCACTTGTACATTTAAAATGTTCATCTTAGCCTAAACAGAGATAATCGAGATCGATAGCATTTCCATATAATTGAATGTAAGTTTCACCATCAATCATTAGTAAGTAATTACACAGGTAGGGACTAACATGTTTCATCATTTTCTCTAAACACTATGTTAAGCAATCAATTAATATAAATAAACAACGCTAATTATCATGATATAGTGAAGCTTGAAGGGTGATCCTCACCTTTGGGATGGACATACTTCTCGCTTCTCGCTAAACACCAGATCTTGAGTCTAAGACACCACACTTTAAATCACTTGTACAACTGATCGCAACACAAGTAATCAATAACCTATATAATTTAACTTAATCACCGATAAAATGGCTATAGAGGGCTAATTCACTTAGTTGTACCACTTGAACCGATTTGGTTCAGTTCTAAATCAGCCTTCATTATTAGGACCATTTGCTACATTGTCAAATCAAAAGCTATTATCAGCTAATCTACTATATTATCTTAACATCAAGAACTTAGTTAATTTAGTGACTCCCATACATAAGGGAGTTTATCCAATTAGCTAACTCAACTCACAATCGAGTTTACTATTGGTTATAGCCAAGTATAGATGATTTAACAATCTAACAATAAGTCCTTAGGAAATTCTCAAAAGCCAAAGATGGGTTAACTAAGACTTGGTGTTTCTATTAAGTCAATTTAACACAAGTTACCATCCCAAAACAAAACAAGATTGATCTAGTTAATTCTAGGGGAAAGGTTACCTGATGAGTTGATCTGAAGTGTCAGTTCAGGCAAATTGTAACGGACAAAACACAGCCTCGATCCCTGGTTGACTCAGCGGGTCGACTCAGACGAGTCACTCAATCTTTTTTCCCTCTTCTTTCTTCTTCTTTCCTTCTATTTCTTCTCCTCCTTCCTCTCTAGCTTTTTCTTCTCTACTCAACCAAAACCTGAGTTGTGCTTAACTTAGTAGCAAGCTAGATCGTCCCAGTAACTTGGTTGAATGAGTCAGCAAGTCAAGGTCTTGTTGAACTCAGTGTAGTAACCTCCAACTCGAGCTCACACCCTCTTCTCTCTTTTCTATCTTCTTCTTCTACTTTCCTTCTTAAGTTCCTCTTCACCTACTCTAGATGACAACAGAGTCACGATTCATCTCTGCCCAATGTAGACCCAACTTAGGCTCGGGGTGTCGAGTTTACTCGACTAGGCAGCAGCCCCCCCGACCTAACTCAGTGTAAAAGCCATGTTCCCCCTCTTTCTTTCTCTCTTATTTTCTTTCTCGTCTTCTCCTTCTTCTCCCTTCCTGATTTTCTTCTTCTCTCCTGTTTCTTCTTTCCATTTTTCTTTGATGGTCCAGCAATGGATGTCAGATCATCCTGACTCGGCCCAAAACTTGGCTTGACTCGGGCACGAGTGCGGCAACCA
This sequence comes from Magnolia sinica, assembly GCF_029962835.1. Taxonomy (NCBI): domain Eukaryota; kingdom Viridiplantae; phylum Streptophyta; class Magnoliopsida; order Magnoliales; family Magnoliaceae; genus Magnolia; species Magnolia sinica. Next base: position 62,450,337 of record NC_080590.1, on the reverse strand, counting down.
GCACCCAATTCGTCTTCTCTCTCTCTCTCTACTTTTGCTTCTTCTCCCTTCCTTTTCTATTCCTCTTCTCATATCTCCCTCTCTTTCTTTTATCAATTTGAATGGGTCTGCGCATTGCCTAGACACAGCCCAGATTTGGCCCAAGCTCGGACCGAGTTATGCTAGTGCGGCAGCTTGGTTCGGCGCCGATCTTTGAATCTATCTCGGAGTTCTTCTTCAAACAGATCTAAGCGGCGCTTTAAAGATTGATTGTTGATCATCTAGGCTTCATGGTGAATAGATTGGATGTGAGATTAATGACTGGATTGAGATCAGTGGCTAGTGGAGCTCGATGTGGAAGAAGACACTCTCTCATGACAGACTTCAAGTGGTGGTGATTTACTTCGAGCTGATAGTTCTAAATGTTTTAGATCTGACCTAAGAAGCTTGTGGGAGTGAGAAAACAAAGCTTCATCTTCGTTTACATGGTGGGTTCGAAGAAAGACCGACTCGGCAGATTTTTGAATATATCTGTAATAATCGGAGAAGAGGCACATTCTCATATGACATCTAGGGTTTCTCCTTTAGATTCGAACTGCTATGATCGTTTTGTATAAATGGTGTAGATGGAGTTTCTGTTGAAAATGGCCTATAATAGAAAAGATTCCTCCTATTGGTCTTTGTACTGCTATCGATCTACTCCTTTGAAATGGAGGGCTGGGATTACACCATGTGAATGGCTAAGATTGAAGGAAAAATCCCTCACATGGATTGCCACCATGGCAAGGAGAAACAGTTTCCATTTTTGGAAACCTGTGTTTGCAGCGCCTGATTGCAGCAAGGATTGTGTGCATGCACACGTGATCCCGGGCATGAAATTAGGTAGGGTTTGGTTAAATTTTGATTCCCTACAAGATGGACGGTTCAGATCGATGATCTGATCTCAGGTGAGGCCCACTTGATTGAGTTTCACGGACGCGGTCCGTTCCCTGGTGAAAAGAGAGGGGCATTTCTCCTCTTTGCGGGAAAACGTGGGTCAAACCCTGTTTGACCCGTGTTGGTGATTTGGTGCACAATGGGTGCGCATGGAGTGTGCACAAGCACAACAATGGTGAGGTCCACAGTAGTGGTTGGTGGAATCCATTCCGTTCATCAGGTTCTAGGGGTCCAAAGTAGTGTCCTTGACCAAGGATGGGGCAGATCCAAGGCTTGAGTGGTCCATAGAAACTAGGTTTTGTGTTATTCTCTTAATTTCTATTAATCTAATGGTCAGATTGATTTCAATCCGAATTTCAACAGTCAAAAGGTCTTAGGAATTTGTTTAGATAATTATGACACTTAATCTATAGGCTTTCATAATTAATACCTTTATTGTAACTTCTTTCATAATATAAATTATTATCATTATTGTCTTAATTTAACATTGTAATGTTTACTCCTATTTAGCATTGTCCTCATGGTAGATCAATCCTTCAATTTGATGGTTTTGTGCAACCGTCGAATAGGTCATCTCATGTTTGATGGGGGTTGTCCATAACATGATGGATGGTGGATCTTATAGATTTGGTTTGATAAGTTGAAACGGATGGTTAGTTAATCCATCAAGTGGATTATGGTCATATGAATAAGTTTTCTTAGGTAGTGTGATGGTTCATCTTAGGGATTAATGAATGGATGACTCGAATTGTTGGTGTAGATTACTCCTAATGGTTAGATCTATTCCATATTTGACTCACGTGAGTTCTTAGGTCCATAAGGATTGTTAGTGGGGAGTCTAACTATTGATTCAATAATCTAGTGATGGATTGGAAAATCGTGCATTGTGGACTTGATTTGTAAATGTAGATTAATCTTAGTTGTTAGATTCAGGCTAAAAATGTGGGTTTTATGATGGTGTGATGGCCTATCTTCAAAATCAACGGTTGGATAGTTCGATATATGGGTGGGGACTATTTTTAATGGACAATTTGAACTAGATTGACTGTAATTATTTTGATAGGTTAGGCTGCTACTTATTTTAAGCTAGGTAACAAAGTAACACCCAAGTACTAAAAAGTATGGTGTGTTACAATCTACCCCCCTTAAAGAAAAATCTCGTCCTCGAGATTTGATGACTCTCATCCTAATCATTATTGGTGCAAGTGGCAGGGTTAATGGTGTTCCCTATCTTGCGTACGTCTAAGTTTCCTATCATAATTTAGATCTAAATACGTTATTACTTAATTTTATCACTACCCTTGCATTTCTAATATAACAAATCAATTAACATTTTTAGGTTTCACAAATTATTTGGAATCTTTGCAAGACTTATAGCAATTAGAGATTTGTTTTAATGCCCATTATCCTCTTTTTTTTTTTTCTTTTTTTTTTTTTTTTTGAGACATTGTCTCTAACTAAAGAGACGTATGAGAGAATTCAGATTATAGTTCTTGAAACAATTCCCAAAATTTATGGAGTACTTAGATTCAATCAAATGTTCAACATGGTGGGTAGGGAATTTCCTACAATGCCTAAATTCGTTTCACTCACTGAGTGTTTTAACAAAGTCATTTCAACTAAGGAAAATTATGGAAAAATTCAAATCCTAGATTCTAAAAGTTCCCTGAAGGTCAAGTTCAATAAATATTCCTCTTGACATTAGATATATCATAGTTGAAATTCGTTTCCCATGGTACTTAGGTTGAATTTCTAAATTCAAGTAACTATTCTAGTACTTAGGTTGATTTTAATACTTTTTTATGATTGGGAATGTGTGATTGTAGAATGTGGTATTTTTTTTGGATTGGACATGTAATTGATTTATACAAGTTCAACATATCACCTTGCTTGGATTGAGGGGGAGTAATGGATTGAGGGGGAGAGTAACTGTTGCACAATTGGTGCATGATTCTTTATTTGGTAACTGGTGCATGATTCTTTATTTGGTTTTGTCACAAATTTGACAAAGGGGGAGATTGTAAATCTAGCACCCAGAGTTGTCAAATTTTGTTGTGCCAAATCATTTAGAATCTGTATCATGTGTTGATGAGATGAATAGATCAACTTCATGCATTTTAAAGTTGTCCACATCTTCGTTAAACTTTTATACGTATTCAAGTTGAAGAGCGTTGTCGAAGTTCAAGATTTGAAGCTCAAGTACAACTACAAGTTCAAGGCTCAAGTTCAAGTTTAATCTTCAAGTTTTGTACTTTAAAGACTCAAGAACTTAAGCCCTAGCTCAAGCTCAAGTTCAAGTTTTGAAGACAAGCTTCAAGTATTGCAAGTGAATGAGTTAGCAGAGTGAACGATGTTTCAACTGTTCAAACTCACAAACGAGGTATGGATGACCCTAGATTGACCATGGGTTGAGTCATATTCATTGCATATTATATGTGGGTCATTTTATAAGTTTATAGGTCATTTCCTCGACTAATCCTAGTCTTTATTCGACTAGTCCAAGCTCTGGCTCGACCAGTCCAAGAGTTTCTTGACTATTCCAAGATTACTTACAAAATTTTAGAATTTTCTGTTGGACCCTCGACTAGTCGTGGAGACTGCTCGACTAGTCGTGCAGGCTTGACTCAAAGTCTAGCAAGGTTTTTTGGTCCCACTCGACCAGTCGAGTAATGATCTTATCTTATCGCGCTAGAAATTTTGAAAATTAGTTGGTCCTTCGACTAGTCAAACCAACCCTTAGACCAGTCGAGAGAACAATATTTTCACCTATAAATAGAGGATGAATTTTAGAGTTTTTCATTCATTCATTCCAAGCAAAATCAAATCATCACTCTGAGAGATAAGTTCCTGCATTTATTAAGCTATATTGTGCACATTTTAGATATATTTTAATAGCTTTTTTATTTGATTTTGTGATTTCCATTCAACTCTATTTTATTAAGGGAATTATGATTTACCATCTTTTGAGATCAAAATCAAATCAAGCTAGCCCAGGTTGATTTAATTTAAAATTAATTTAGACCTAAAACCCTTTCACTTATGAGACTAGACATTGAACATCTTCATCTATATCGAATTGGTTCTATCGGCCTTTATCAGAAGAAGAATCTTCAGATAAGTACAATTTAACTTTTTGCATTTTGGTTTATGAGATTCAGCCAGGAAAAACTCATTGTGGGGTTTTGGAATTGTGTAACCCATTTGAAAGACACAATTGTGAAGGTTTTAAGGTGAACCTTGAAAAACCTTATTTCATAGTGAAATCCAATATCCCATGGATGTGGATAGTGGGAGTGGAGTAGTTATGTGGCTATTTTCTAACAGTTGGTGTACACACAAATGAACCACTATAATTCTTGAAGTTGTGGTGGATGATTGGATTTGTTTATGTGTGTGAATGTTGTGATTTACTTTATGCACTTGTGGTGAATGGTTTAATTTAATTTATGCACTTGAGGTGAATGTTGTAATAACTTATTTTATTTCATTTACCTCTTTATTAGTTTAGGTTTTTGATACTTACAAATGTTCAAGTAAGGTTGCCCTGTCATAAGCCTTTGGTTTTTGGTGTTAAGTTGTCCTTAGAACTCAATTTGTATCAACCTCTCACTACTAGTGCATTTGATGTTGCTATTTACTTGTGCTACCCTCCTAGGACTTTAAGCTCAGCCTTTTCAAGTGGTATCAGAGCCTAATAGCTCATTTTTATTATTTGGAATAATTTCCTAAGCTAACCAATCTGAGCTTATAAGATGTAAAATTTTGATAACCTCTCAATTACTAGGCCTCCACCTTTTGATGGCTCCAATTATGCCTATTGGAAAGCCAGGATGAGGATCTTTTTAAGGTCCATAGATGAGAGTGTGTGGAAAGCCATAGTAACTAGATGGAACCCACCCATATCTGAAGTTCTACGCGCTGATGGAACTAAATCTGTTAAAGTTACACCTTATTTTTCATGGACCACTCTTCAAAAAAATGAGAATAATGCCAATGCATAGGCTTTAAATGCAATCACTTGCGCACTATCACTAGATGAATTCAAAAGAATTATATCTTGTGCTACTCCAAAGCACGCCTGGGCCATTTTAGAAATGACACACGTGGGTACGACTATAGTTAAGAAATCTAAACTTCAAATCCTCACCACTCGGTTTGAGGAAATACGTATGGAAGAAAGTGAACTTTCATGGACTTCTATACTAAGTTAAATGACATAGTCAACTCTATGTGGAGTCTTAGTGATAGTATTTCAGAAAGTAAAGTCTGTGCAAAAATATTGCGCTCATTGCCTGATAGGTTTAATTCTAAGGTCACCGCCATTTAGGAACTTTGTGATACTGATAATATACGGGTTAAAGAGCTTGTTGGTTCTTTACAAACATACGAGTTAAATTTTAAGGCTCCTAAAGGTAAGTCCATAGCCCTTATGTCTGCTAAAAATACTTATCATGATAATGCTATTAATTCTGATTGTGAAAATTCTAACGATGATATGACATTATTAGCTAAGAAGTTTTATAAAATTTTTAAAAGCAAAAATAGGGTAGATTTTCAAAAACTTTATGAAAAGAAAAGGACTAGAACTTAAAATTAGAAATCTATTAAAGACAGTCAATGCTTCAACTGCCATGAATACGGGCATTTGGCAAACAAATGTCCAAAGAGGGACAAACCTAAGAAGAAAGGTATGTTAGTCACATGGGATGAGTTGTCTTGCTCTGAAGCTTCTTCTGAGTCAGATGATTTTGAACCTGAGTCTACTAATGAGGTCAAAGCCTTAATGACTTTAGCCAGAGTCACTTCTTCAGACAGTTGTAATTCAACTTATGATGATAATCTGAGAAGCGACCCTGAAAATGATGATGATTTACAAGATGCCTATAATGCCCTATACAGGGAAAGTTGCAAAATAGCTGTAAAACTAAAACTTCAAAAAGAAAAGTTTTTAAAGTTAAAAGAAGATTTTGATAACTTAGTTTTAGAAAAATTACATTTTTCTGATTGTTTTGAAAAAGCTAAGTATGATTTAGATTTTAAAACATCCCAAGTTGAAAACCTTAAATTAGAAAATGAAAAACTAAAATAAGAAGTCTCTTCTCTCTTGAGTTTGAAGGATACTTAGAGGTATGCCCAAGGTGATCCTAAACTAAAAAGATTACTAACCGGATCAAGGAAATGTGGCGATGGATCTAGTCTGGGTTATAATAAGAATACACCTCCTAAAAGTAAGTCCACTCCTCCTAAGTTTGTCAAAGGAGAGTCCTCTAACTCAAAAGGGAAAAGTCTAAATCAAAATAGATTTAAAAATCCTAAAACTTTACAGGCTATGAAACCTAAAAGCAACCATATCAATTTTAGAAATCAAAATCATAACCCCTTAGCTGAGAAAATTATAGATTTACTCAAGGAGCTTCTAAAATCTAACTCAAATGGTAGAATGTATAACAACTATAAGCATAGAAAAACCAATTATGTTCCAAAACCCAAAACAGTAATGAAATGGGTCCCTAAGGTTACTTGTCTGGTTGCCCACACTGCTTTCAAGGCTTCGAGTCAATCAAAGTGGTACCTAGACGGTGGTTGTTCTAGACACATGACAGGTGACAAAGACTTATTCACTAATCTCAAAGATCTGACAGATGGTTCAGTCACATTCGGTGATGGTAGCAACTGCAGAATTGTTGGCCAAGGTACGGTTCAACTCTTTAATCTTCCTCTATTTGAGAATGTTTTATTCGTAGAGGGCCTCAAGCATAATCTCTTAAACATTTCTCAAATTTATGATAATAAACATAGCATCAAATTTACCAACCAGGGGTGTGAGATTTCTAATGAAAATGATTCTGTTATATTTACTAGTGGCAGAACATCTGAGAACTGTTATATAGTTAGTGATTCAAGCTCATCTAAGTTATCGTGTTACATGGTCTAGACCGATGAGACCAATTTATGGCTTAAATGCCTAGGACATGTACACTACCGTAATCTTTATAGACTGAGCAAAGGTGAAGTAATAAGAGGTCTACCTAAGTCAAGGAAAATAGATAAAATTTGTGGCAAATGTCAAATTAGAAAATAAACTAAGAGCGCTCACAAGAAAGTGAACTCCTGTGCCACATCCAAACCCCTTGAACTCCTCCACATGAATCTCATTGGACTTACTAGATCGGAGAGTCGGGGCGGTAAGAAATATATTCTGGTAATAGTATATGATTTTATCAGGTATACATGGGTAGTTTTCATGAGAGAGAAATCTAAAACTCTCGATGAAGTGAAAAGGATACTTAAGCATATACAAACTGAGAAGGAATCACATGTCTCTAAAATTCGTAGTGATCACGGTTTTGAATTTGACAATAGCAGTTTTAAGAAGTTTTGTAGCAATTATGATATATCGCATGAATTCTCTGCTCTTAAGACACCTCAACAGAATGGGGTTGTTGAAAGAAAAAATCGTGTGCTTCAAGAAATGACTAATGTGATGTTAAATAGCATGAAGCTTCCTAAAAATCTTTAAGCTGAAGCAGTGAACATGACTTGTTATATTATTAACTGTGTTTATACTAAAAAATCAAATAATAAGACTACATATGAACTATGGTTCAATAAGAAGCCTACTATCAAATACTTTCGAGTTTTTGGTAGTAAGTGCTATATTCTACGGGACCGAGAAAATCTGGAAAAATTCGACACTAAAAGTGACGAAGGGATTTTTCTAGGGTATGCTCTAAATAGTTGAGCATATCATGTTCTCAAAAAGAGGACTGGTGTAATTCAAGAGTCTATTAATGTGGTTATAGATGATCACTTGAATACACTTGTCTCAAGTTTAGAAGATGATGAAGTCTTTTGTTTGATAAACCAGACTCTTCATCTAGTCAAAATAACACTGAACTGCAGTCAGTTAAAGATCATCCAACTGATTAAATACTTGAAAACCCTCTCACTGGTGTGTGCACTCGTAGACAATTAGAAAACATTTGTAATTATTTGTGCTTCACATCCTAGATTGAGCTGGCCAATGGAAAAGAAGCACTTGCTAATGAAAACTGGATAGTAGCTATGCAAGATGAACTTAATCAATTCGTAAGGAATGATGTATGGTACTTAGTTCCTAGACCTAATGATAAACGTATTATTGGAACTAAATAAATTTTTAAAAATAAGTCTGATGAATTAGGTAACACTATAAGAAACAAGGCTAGACTGGTTGTACAAGGGTACACTCAGATAGAAGGCATCGATTATGATGAAACCTTTGCCCCAATAGCTCATCTGGAATCTATCAAACTATTCATATCCATTGCTTGTTACAAAAAAAATTTAAAATCTATCAAATGGATGTTAAGAGTGCTTTTTTGAACGGTGATCTGCATGAGGAAGTATATGTTGAACAGCCTAAGGGTTTTGAAGACCCTAAACATACTAATCATATTTATCGCTTGAAAAAGGCACTCTATGGATTAAAACAAGCTCCCAGGGCATGGTACGAGAAATTGACTAAGTTTCTACTGAGTCATAACTTTGTAATGGGGAGTGTTAATAAGACACTATTTGTAAAGAAACACAATGATCACATACTGTTTAGATATATGTTGATGACATTATTTATGGATCTACCTATTCTAACATGTCTGTTGAGTTTACAGATTTAATGAAGTCAAAATTTAAAATAAGCATGGTTGGAGAACTGAACTACTTTTTAGGTCTGCAAGTGAAACAACTTGAAGACGGAATTTTTATTTCTCAAACCAAGTATGCTCTAAACTTGGTGAAAAAGTTTGGATTTGAGAGCGGTAAAAACTTCGATACTTCTATGAGCATGACTTTGAACTCTCTAAGGATTTGATAGGTAAAAGTGTAGATCCTAAGTTGTATCATAGTAAGATAGGTAGTTTATTATATTTAACTACGAGCCGACCTGATATTGCATTCAGCATAGGAATCTGTGCTAGGTATCAATCTGACTCTAAAGAATCCCACCTGATTACTATTAAACATATTTTGAGATATGTCGCAAGTTCGACCAATCTTGACCTTTGGTATCCATATGATATTAATGTTCAATTAGTCAGTTATACCGATGCTGATTGGGCTGGTAATATTGATGACCGCAAGTTTGCCAGCGGTGAATGTTTTTTATGTCGGGAACTATTTAGTTTCATGGCATAGTAAGAAACAGAGTTCCGTATCACTTTTCACAGCTGAGGCTGAGTATATTGCATCTAGTAATGCATGCACTCAGCTTGTGTGGATGAAGAGGATGTTAAATGATTACGGATTTGCGCAAGATTCTATGGTTCTGTATTGCGATAATTCTAGCACAATCAACATTTTTAAAAATCCAATCCAGCATTCATGAACTAAGCTATTGACATTAGATATCATTACATTCGTGAATTAGTGGAAGATAAGATTATTTCATTGGATTATATTTAAATAGAAAATCAACTTACAGACATTTTCATAGAACCACTTGACAGAAACAGGTTTGCTAAATTGAAATTAGATATTAGTATGTGTAATGTGATTTAAGTTAATTGTATTTGCTTGTACTATATTTCATATGTTTAATTTTTAAAATTTTTAAATAAAAAATTGTTGAAAAATGAAAATTTTAAGGTTGCATGACCAGTCTAATAGCTCGGGTTTAGGGGTTTTATATGTGAAAAAAGCACTTTTTTCTCCATTCTCTCATCTTCTCCAACAAGCCCTTCCACGACTGGTCGAACCCACCTTTGATTGCAACTTGGTTAATGGATCTTTTCCATTTTCCTTTTGGATTTATGATCTTTGCACTTCTAGTGGTTTCTTTGGTTTTCTAGCAAAAAACCTGATTTGGGTGAAACCCTTCATTCCTTTCTTGTATTTCTTTTATGTATTGTGAAATGGATAGTAGATACAAGAAGTGATCCTCTCATGGTCCCTCTTCTTCTCATTCCACATCGGTTACGGTGCGTACTCTTCGACCACCCGAAGAGGACGCCGAATATGTGCGGGATATTTGTCTCCGCAATGTAATCGTTGAGCGGACTGTTAATTCCAATCATTTGAGTCCTTTTAATATAGTTCCCCTCCTTGAAGTTGTAGGATGGACTAACATATTGAATTGGGGCGGTCCTGCATATCAGTCCATTGCACAGGCCATGTACGCATGTATCAGTGACTTTTCTATTGAAAACTAAACCTTTACAGTAACAACTAGGGAATGTCCAGTTGATGTAGACTGCCACTTGATCTTTGGTTTGATGGATATTCTTGTGAATGATGAAGGAATACCTATCGCTACGTTAGTTGCGAGACCGTCTGAATTAGAAAAATGCATGTTAACTAGTGTTATGCAACATGAATGTGGAATGGAATTTTGGTATTGCGCTCATTTCCAAAAATATGTTACCCAGATACAGAGAATTCTTCATCATATTTTCAATTCAAATGTGTATCATTGGTCTGGTAACAAAACTGAGTTAACATCTTTCATGACACACGTTCTGCACTCAACTATTTCTGGTGTTCAAGTTTGTTTTCCATCTCTTATTTGTTATATCATAATTCAGTTTCATCTCTATCCTAGCCATAGTGATATTCATTTTGCATATTTGATGACCACCCTAGCTATTCATAGTCTTGTGATCATGCCTGTTGGTGAAGCTCCTATTTCCTATCTACCATTCAATAATTCCAACATTAACAAGGTGAATCTTAGATTGGTACCTAGCCAAGTTAATAAGGATGATGGAGGAGCTGCTGAAGAAGCTGGAGAGGAAGATGCTTTACCTCCTGATGATGTGAACATGGATGATTTATTTGATGAATTAGAATCGGATTTTGAGGTTGATCCTGACTTTCAGCCATCTGAGTTTGATGAGCGGTTGAGAACCTTAGAGGAAAAGGTGGAAGGTTTGCATGTATCGCAGGAATCTCAATTCAAGTATATGCGTAAATATCTTAGGCACATTAACAAGGGATTACTCAAATTGATCCTTCCATCTCTACTCCTTCTGGTTCTGACTAGTCTTTTCATTTTGGGCATGTATTAACTATTATCTTTATTTGTGTTTGGATAGTATTTGGACTTATATTTTTTTTGTGAACATGACTTTATGCTTCCTGAATATATTTTGAAGAACATGTTTATGATATTTACTCTCTTATTTCTTATACTTCTCATATCTCTTTGATTATATCATCTGATTGTATTTCTTTCCTTTGTCATATTGTGACAAAAAGGGAGAAAAATGTGGATTTATTTTAATACTTTTTGATGATTGGGGATGTGTGAGTGTAGAATGTAGTATTTTTTTTTGGATTGGACATGTATTTGATTTATACAGGTTCTACATATCACCTCGCTTGGATTGAGGGGGAGTAATGGATTGAGGGGGAGAGTAACTGTTGCACATTTGGTGCATGATTCTTTATTTGGTAATGGGTGCATGATTCTTTATTTGGTTTTGTCACAAATTGGACAAAGGGGGAGATTGTAAATGCTATATTGTAAATCTAGCACCCAGAGTTGTCAAATTTTGTTGTGCCAAATCATTTAGAATCTGTGTCATGTGTTGATGAGATGAATAGATCAACTTCGTGCATTTTAAAGTTGTCCACGTCTTCGTCAAACTTTTCTACGTATTCAAGTTGAAGAGCATTGTTGAAGTTCAAGATTTCAAGCTTAAGTACAAGTACAAGTTCATGGCTCAAGTTCAAGTTTTGTACTTTAAAGACTTAAGAACTCAAGCCCTAGCTCAAGCTCAAGTTCAAGTTTTGAAGACAAGCTTCAAGTATTGCAAGTGAATGAGTTAGTAGAGCGAATGATGTTTCAACTATTCAAACTCACAAACAAGGTATGGATGACCCTAGATTGACCATAGGTTTAGTCATATTCATTGCATATTATATGTGGGTTATTTCATAAGTTTATAGGTCATTTCCTCGACTAGTCCTAGTCTTTGTTCGACTAGTCTAAGCTCTGGCTCGACCAGTCCAAGATTAGTTGCAAATATTCAGAATTTTCTGTTGGACCCTCGACTAGTCGTGGAGACTGCTCGACCAGTCGAGTAAACAGTGGTTGACCAGTCGTGCAGGCTCGACTCAAAGTCTAGCAAGGTTTTGTGCTCCCACTCGATCAGTCAAGTAACAATCTTATCTTATTGCGCCAGAAATTTTGAAAATTGGTTCGTACTTCGACCAGTCGAACCGACCCTTAGACCAATTGAGAGAACAATATTTTCACCTATAAATTAGAGGATGAATTTTAGAGTTTTTCATTCATTCCAAGCTAAATCAAGTCATCACTCTGAAAGATAAATTCCTATATTTTTAAGCTATATTGTGCTCATTTTAGATTCATTTTAATAGCTTTTGTTATTTGATTTTGTGATCTCCATTCAACTCTATTTTATTAAAGAAAGGAATTGTGATTTACCCTCTTTTGAGATCAAAATAAAATTAAGCTAGCCCATGTTGATTAAATTTAAAATTAATTTAGACCTAGAACCCTTTCACTTGTGAGACTGGACATTGAACATATTTATCTACGTCAAATTGGTTCTACCAATAAACTTCTTACAAATTAGCATGCATGGAAAATTTACACACACAATCATTAATTTTGGCCTAGGTTCAATAATTGGCCACCTAAGGCTATTGGTCTGCACCTAGGAAACGTCCGAGGGTTCAGGATGCCGCTCCTATGGTTTTGTTCCGGCGGGTTGGTGTATTGGAGCCTTGCGTCGATAGAGTTTGCATGTTAGAGAACATGCAAGTGGCTTAGGACACCTAAAATTTGGTAAGGGGGTTGGACTGATTACCTTCCGATTGCTAGTGGGCCACTTCTAAGGCGGCAGAGTCGTGGGCCCCGATGTGAGTTGAGGTAGGAGGGAGAATTTCTCAAAATTTAGCTCCTTTGGAGCTCCCTCTGTCTCTATTCTCCCTGCTCTCCCTCTCTCTCTTGCAGTAAAATTCGTATGGGAGTGAAGGAGTAGATTTCTTGGATTTATATAGTCTGAAATTTTCATTTAAATGGCCCTAGGAGCCCTTATTCTAACATGTATGCCCCTAATGGGTTGATTTCTAGTCCCTTAGGCCATTCCAGTGGCCCCCTAACCCATCTGTGTCATGGAGCAGGTTCCCCATTATTGAATGAGTGGTTGGTTCGAATTTGGGGGCAAACGGATGACCCGATTGGATGTGGGGGTCTGAATTGCGATCAACGGTCATTAATGTTCGATCAAGGCCCTAGTTATACGAATATGAGTAAGGAAATATCCCTGACTCATGGCCTGAGTTTAGTTGCAATTCAACGGTTGGAAAGTCTCAACTTCGACGTTTTAGTGGCGGGCCAACTCACTTAAGTTTCAAGTTTCTAGTCACGGAGAGTCGAACCTTTCAAGCTCTATCTTTACAGACAATTTGTTCAGATTGGGACGTTGTTTGGGTCCACCATCCGCGATGGACGTCAAGCCCAATGAGATGGACATTTTTCTATAATTTCAGAATGGCCCCCTAACGAGCGGTTTAAAGCTTGTTCAAATAATCTAGACATTTTTCAAATGAATTGGGTAGGGAGTTTTCTTGGGTGCAATTGTTAGGGTTTGGATTAACTAAGTTTATAGTGTAGCTTATTCAAAATTATCTAAAATGGTTATTCGATCATGATCACTCTAGATTGTTGGTTCTTAAGCTAAATGAGTGACCAAGTTGATTTGGTTTATTAATTAAGATCCAACCCATAGTTGTCTTGGCTTTAAGTATGTCTTTAATTTAGTTTTGGCCGTCTTGATTAGTCAGTGATGGGTTGGCTAGATTTGGGCCCTATGTGAACAAATTACGAGGCTAAACTCGATGCTTAAGTGATCGGGCAGATTTGTTGGTTTTCTATGGTTGATTAATCGAATTTGTGCGGTTCTTTACTAGTACCACCCACGTATAGGCTAACATCGAGTGTTAATGGTCAGTAGGTGATAACATAAGTTAATTTTTTAAAAATAAAAAACTTCAAGGGTTTTTGAAAGATCTAAAATAGCGAAAATCTGGGATGTCACATAAGCTCAAAAAATTTGGTGAGACAACTTCCTAAGATTGGGAAGGAAGAGAAGATTGTGTACGATAATTTCTCAAAGGTGAATAATAAAAGTTGGACATAAAAAGACAACCACCGTACTTAACTTGTTACATATGAATCTAATTAGTCCCACTAAAGTTGAGAGCCATGGTAAAAAGAGATACTTCCTGTTAGTTGTAGATGATTACTGAAAAGGCTAAGCTATATGTCCTAGAGGGGGGGTGAATAGGACTATGTCAAATAAAAACTTATAACAGCGGAATAATAAAGAATATGATAGCCAGAGTAAATCACAATGCAGTAAATTAAAATAACCTTAAAATTCAGATCTTGAGAGGTTGATACAAACGTTGTTCTAAGGACAACCTTACACCAAAAATAGAGTTTATGGTAGGACAACCTTATTTCTAGAAAGATCTTTGTATCAAGTCTCAAATCGAAGAGGAATACAAAAATAAATATAAACTGAATTGAAATAAATTGTAATAAAAAATGTATTGTTCTAGGGACAACCATACACCATAAAAATGGCAGGGCAACCTTGCTGGAACAACTTTCAAATGAAATTGAAAATCAAACTGATAAAGGAATAGCAGAAAATAAATTCTAAACTATTACAACATTCTCACAAAGCTTGAATTAAATGATTACAACATTCATCACCATACATACATCCCACAAAAGAATAATTAAAGAATAGAAGTATAAACCATTCAACCACAACACAAGGGTTTATAGTTTTTCGCCTGTGTGTTCACTAATTGTTAAACAACAGCCACACAAAAAGCTACTCCACTCCTAATATCCTCACACAGGGGATATTAGCGTTCACTAAAAATAGGTTTTCCCAGGTTCACCCAAAACCCTTACAATTGTGTCTTTGTATGTGGGCTTACACAATTAAAAAAATCCCACTTCTGAGTTTTCCTGGCTCTCCTCAGATAACCAATATAACAAGATTTTTCTGGCAAATCTTGAAAGAAACCAAAATAATAGAAAGGAATTTACAATATGTAAAATACCTGAATATCTTCTTCGTTGTAGCAGCCCGGTAGAACCAAATCAAAGTAGATGATTGAATGTCCAAGTTCAATGTCCAGTACTCAATTACAATGGTTCTAGTTCTAATAGATTTTAAATTAAACCAAATAGGGCTTGCCTTAATTGATTTTGATTCCAAAGAAAGGGAATAACAATTCCTCTTTTCAAATCAGATTGGAATAGCAGAAACAAAATCAATTAAAATAAAGCTAAGGAAAGAAGAATATTAAATAAGCACACTTAGCTTAGATGGAGCACAAAATTATCTATCAGAAGTTCGACGAAGATTGGCTTGAATATTTTAATTAAATCGATGATTTCTTCTGAGATTCGTGCACTATTTATAAGTGAGAAGATCGGGTCTTCGACTGGTCTAGAGTGCTCTTCGACTAGTCGAAGCACTAACAGATATTTGAAAAATCCGGCGGGATATGCTCTGACCATTCTACGACTGGTCGAAGCTTTCCTACAACTGGTCGTAGGTCACCTACGACTGGTCGTAGGTTTCCTTCGACTGGTCGTAGGTCCTGAAAATCTTCGCTGGACTTCGAGTCGAAGATTGTACGACTGGTCGAAGAGCAGTCGACACTGTTCCTACGACTGGTCGAACAGATTCCTGGACTAGTCGAAGGCTAACAGATTTTATCTGGAATTTGTAACAAACTCACGACTGATCGAGGATTTTCTTAGACTGGTCGAAGCAAGTCTAGGACTAGTCGAAGAATGCCTAGGACTAGTCGAAGAACAGACCAATCACATGTAAAATAAACATTCGACTTATGTATCCAAAATGACCTACTTCTATGGTCAACCTATGGTCAATCAAACCTCAACCATGAAGTATGGACATTGAAACATTCGGAACTTGTGACCTTGAAGTATGAGCCTTGTAATCTTGATGTAGATCAAACCTTGATGTAGCTCAATCTCGAAAGTGTACAAACTGTCTTGAACTCTTCTTGAAGTCTTGCAGCTTGAGTCTTATCTTGTGAGCAGTTCTTTCATTCACGATTGATCCTTGTACTTGTGAGCTTTGCTTGTTGTGAGCTTAGCTTGTTCATGAATGTTGATCTTTGAGAGAGCTTCACTTAAGCAAGTTATATATAACATAACAGTGATTTTGTCACCACAAATTTGACAACAGATAGGGATATAAACTATAGCACTTACAATCTCCCCCTTTGTCAAATTAGTGACAAAACACATAACCAAGATAAACAAAAGTAAAACAACTGGTTAATACCTGCAAATCAATATTCAATATTCAACATTCAACCAGTTTCATTCAACAAGATCATATACTCAAGATCAAACATATACTCCCCTTGACTCCTCACTCCCCCTGAGTAACATAACCAATGCTACTCCTCTCATAATCACATTAAGAACAAACCATTCTCCCCCTTTTTGTCACAATATGACAAAGGAGAACTAAATAAAGGAATTCATGAGAGTAAACATGAGGAGGAAATAGAGTATAGCAAAAGAGTCATAGAGATACTCAAGATAGCATCACATATATCCAACATAAATATTACATCAAGAACAAATATCCAGCATAAAACATAAATAGAATCCAACTCAAACCCAAGCAAATAAGTGCTAAGTAATAAAGTTATTACAGACCAAAAGTCTCATAAAAACTACTCAGAACTAGAACTTAATGAAGGAGCAGGAATAGAGGGATCAAGTTGGTGCATGCCTTTGTTCAAGCGCCTAAGATATTTGCGCATGTACTTGAATTGCAAATCATGAGCAACAGACATGTTTTTCAACTTTACATTTATATTCTCAACTTTACCCTCTAATGCACTCAGACGTGCATCAACATCAGATGGTACAAAATCTGGATCATTAGCTGAGTCAGAATCCAGTTCCTCAAAAATGTCATCCATATTAATGTCAACATCAGCTTCTTCATGACCACCACCACCACCACTACCTTGTTCAGGAAGCAGATCCAACTTTATCTTATTGATATTTGTATTGTTGAAGATCAGATGATGGATTGGTGCTTCATCAACAGGCATATCGACTAACATATGTGTAGCCAATACAGTCATAAAATAAGCAAAAGGAATGTCACTATGACCAGGATGGAGTCGAAACTGAATAATGAAATGATAGATTAAGGATGGCAAACAAATCTGAGTACCATTGGAAATAGCATGGATAACACGAACCATAAACGAAGTTAAGTCAGATTTATTACCCGAACGAGGATACAGATTAGACACAGATTCTGTGGAGAATTCTGTATTTGGGTAACAAATACCTTGCGGGGAGCGCATTCCCTTTTTGAGTCCATTGAACATCCATATTACACAAGTCTCTAGTGAGCATGCGTTTTTCAGACATTGAGGGTTTATCAGTTAAATTATGGATAGGAATACCCTCATCATTCACAGGAATTTCCATAAGGGCTGAAATTAAATGACGATCAACGTCAAAAGGCCCTTCTCTAGTAGAAATTTGAAAAGTTAAATTATCCTGTGAAAATGCACTAATACATGTAAACATGGATTGGGCAATGGACCGGTATGCAGGCCCACCTCAATGCAATAAGTTAACCCAACCTACAGCTTCAAGCATAGGAAGGATGTCAAAAGGTGCAATATGATTAACATCAACAGGATGTTCAACAATAACATTACGTGATCTAATGTCCCTAACATATGATGGATCATCATTGGGAACAAGAAGATGACGCTTAGAGATAGCGGTCGATCTGGAGGAAGAAAAAGGACCACGTGAAGTAGTTTTTCTACCTCTAGAAGCCATTTGCAACAAGGATTTCAAGGAATAAAGAAGTTGCAAAGGATTGAGAAGTGGGTTTGCTCAAAACAGATTTTTCAAAATCTAAACCCCAAATCTCAATGATTTTCAAAATAGAAAGCTTCAAGAGAGAAAAAGGAAACAATCTTGACACAAATCTGCAAGAAAAATGGGATTTGGAACACTAACCTTGAAGGACTTGAAGGATGGGTTCAACGAGTCGAAGTTCAGCTCCAAGGAGAAGAAAGAAGAAATGAGGAAGAAAGTGAAAAAAATCCCCAATTTGAAGTGAAACCCGTGTTCCACGACTAGTCGTGAGTATTTACGACCGGTCGTAGGATGACTGGTTGTGTATACTCACGACTGGTCGAATAAACCCAAAAATTCAAATATCTTGCAATATTTTACAAAATTTGAAATTTTAATCTAGCAAATATATACAATATTATACAAGAAGGCATAAATTATCAATTTAAAATACACATGCCAAGATCAAATTTCATCTTTTTGAACCTACTTTTATCAAGAGGTTTTGTGAAAATATCAGCACGTTGATCTTCAGTAGGAATATATTCTAGAGATATAACTTTTTCTTGTACTAATTCCCTTATATAATGAAATCTAATGTCAATATGCTTAGTACGAGAATGCTGAATAGGATTTTTTGAAATATTTATTACACTGGAATTATCACAATGTAATAACATAGAATCCTATTTAATTCCATAATCACTTAGCATTCGTTGCATCCAAACAAGCTGTGTACATGCATTACCAGCTGCGATATACTCAGCTTCAGCTATTGAAAGTGATATAGAATTTTGCTTCTTACTAAATCAGGAAACTAGATAATTTAAAATAAAAAAACAACCACCACTGGTTGATTTTCTATCATCTAGATTACCAGCCCAGTCAGCATCCGAGTTCCCGGCTAATTGGACATTGGTTTCATGAGGATACCAGAGACCAAGATTTACAGTACTTACGACATATCTAATAATTCGCTTGACAACAATCAAGTGAGATTCTTTTGGATCAGATTGATATCTTGCGCAAATACCAACACTTAGAGAAATATCAGGTCTACTAGTAGTTAAATATAACAAACTACCAATCATACTCTGATAAAGTTTTGAGTCAACATTTTTACCATTAGAGTCTTTTGATAGTTTCAGGGTAGTACTCATAGGAGTATCGAAATTCTTACAATTCTCAAATCCAAATCTCTTGATTAGATTCAAGGCATACTTAGATTGAGAAATGAATATTCCTTCAGATTGTTGCTTTACTTGCAATCTAAGGAAATAAGTCAATTCCCCAACCATGCTCATTTCGAACTGTGATTTCATTAAATCTGCAAACTCAGTAGTCAAGTCAGTACAAGTTGATCCATAAATGATATCATCAACATAAATCTGTACCATTAAGATATGATCATTATGTTTTTTAACAAACAGAGTTTTATCAACAGATCCCATTTGAAAATTATGAGTTAAAAGAATTTTCGTTAGTTTCTCATACCATGCCCTAGGTGCTTGTTTTAATCCATAAAGTGCCTTTTTAAGCCGATATACATGATCAGTATTTTTGGAATCTTCAAAACCTATTGGCTGTTCAACATAGACTTCTTCATGTAAATCGCCATTTAGAAAAGCACTTTTCACATCCATTTGATAGATCTTTATCTTTTTAAAACATGCAATGGATATAAATAGTCTGATAGATTCAAGACGTGCAACTGGTGCAAAGGTTTCATCGAAATCAATCCCTTCAATTTGAGTATAACCTTGTACCACCAGTCTAGCCTTGTTTCTAATTATATTTCCACATTCGTCAGACTTATTTTTGAAAATCCATTTTGTTCCAATGATATGTTTATCTTTAGGTCTTGGTACGAGATACCAAACATCATTTCTTATGAATTGGTTGAGTTCATCTTGCATTGCAACAATCCAGTTTTCATCAGCAAGAGCTTCTTTTACATTTGATGGTTCAATTTGGGATGTAAAACATACATAATTACATATATCCTCAAGTTATCTACGGGTGCGAACACCAGTGAGAGGGTTTCCAAGAATTTGTGTGGTTGGATGATCTTTAACAGTCCTTAACTCAGAATCAATTTGATTCGATGAAGTATCAGGTTTATCAATGATTAGTACTTCATCATTATCTGAATTAGAAGTTGGTGTGTTTAAGTGATCATCAATGACAACATTAATGGATTCTTGAATCACACCAGTCCTTTTGTTCAGGACTCTATAAGCTCGACTATTTAAAGAATATCCTAGAAAAATACCTTCATCACTCTTCGTATCAAACTTTTCTAAATTTTCACGATCACGTAAAATATAGCACTTACTGCCAAAAACTCGAAAGTATTTAACAGTAGGCTTTTTATTGAACCATAATTCGTAAGCCGTTTTATTTTTATCTTTGCTAGTGTAGACTCGGTTAATAATATAGCAAGCTGTGTTGACTGCTTCAGCCCAAAGATTTTTAGAGAGCTTCATGCTATTTAACATGACGTTAGCCATTTCTTGAAGCACCCTATTCTTTCTTTCTACAATTCCATTTTGTTGTGGAGTTTTGGGAGCAGAGAATTCATGTAATATTCCTTGGTCGGTACAGAACTTCTCAAAATTGTTATTCTCAAATTCAGATCCATGATCACTACGAATTTTACTGATTTGAGAGGATTTTTCAGTTTGAATCCTTTTGAGAACTTTTCTTACTTCTTCAAGGGTTTCAGATTTATCCCTTAAGAAGACTACCCAAGTGAATCTGGTAAAGTCATCAACTATTACCAAGATATACTTTTTACCACCATGACTTTCCATTCTGGTAGGTCCTATCAGATCCATGTGGAGAAGTTCGAGTGGTCTTGATGTGGTATTTGAATTCACCTTTTTGTGTGAGTTCTTTATTTGTTTGCCTATCTGGCACCCACCACATATTTTATCTAATTTCTAAAGTTTGGGTAAACCTCTTACAAGTTCTCGTTTGCTCAATCGATATAAATTTCGATAATGTACATGTCCAAGACGTTTGTGCCATAAATCAGTCTCGTCTGTATGGACCATGTAACATGTTTGATTAGATGAGCTGGATTCGCTAATAATATAACAATTTTCAGAAGTTCTACGTCCAGTTAATATTACAGAACCCTTATTGTTTAGTATTTCACAGCTTTGATTAGAAAATTGAACATTATGGTTATTATCACATATTTGTGATATACTAAGCAAGTTATGTTTTTGGCCTTCAACGTATAAAACATTTTTAAACACAGGAAGATTAAAAAGTTGAACCATACCTTGGCCTATAATCTTGCAGTTGCTACCATCACCAAATGTGACTGAACCATCAGTCATATCTTTCAGATCCGTGAATAAAGCTTTATCACCTGTCATATGTCTGGAGCATCCACTGTCTAGGTACCACTTTGAATGACTTTTTGCTTTGAAAGCAGTGTGAGCAACCAAGCAGGTAACTTTAGGAACCCATTTCATAACTGTTTTAGGTTTAGGAACATAGTTGGTCTTCTTTTGTGTATATTTGTAGGAATGACCTATAGAGTTAGATTTTAAGAGCTCCTTGAGTAAATCAACTATCTTTTCAGCTAGTGGATTTCGTTTTTGATTAAAGTTGACATGGCTGCTTATAGGGTTTTGAAAAGTTTTTGAATTTTTAGAAACATCTTGATAAGTACTTTTCCCTTTTGAGTTTGAGGACTCTCCTTTAACAAACATAGGAGGAGTCTACTTTTGTTTAGGAGGTAGATTTTTATCATAGCCCAACCCAGATCGATCGCCACATTTTCTTGATCCGGATAACAGTTTTTCTAACTTTGGATCACCTTGGGTATATTTCCATGTGTCCTTTAGACTCAGAAGAGAAGATACTTCAGTTTTAAGATTCTCAATTTCAGATTTTAAATCAATAATTAGGGAGTTTTTGAATTCTAAATCGCATTTTGATTTTTCAAAACAATCTGAAATTTGTGATTTTTCTAAGACAAGTGATTCAAAACAATTTTTGAGTTTAGAAAACTTTTCTTTTTGAAGTTTAAGTTTGACAGCAATTTTACAACTTTCCTTATATAGGGCATTGTAAGCATCTTGAAGATCATCTTCATTTTCACATTCACTATTCAGATTTTCTTCACTTGTAGAGTCATTATCTGAAAATGTGAATTTGGCTAGAGTCATAAGAGCTTTAACCTCTTTGCCCGACTCAGTTTCAGAATCTTCTTATTCAGAAGAACCTTCAGAATCAGATGATTCATCCCATGTAGCCAACATACCCTTCTTCTTGGGTTTGTCCCTTTTAGGACATCTATTTGCTAAGTGCCCATATTCTAGACAATTGTAACATTGACTATCTTTCAAAGATTTTCGAGATTTGGGTCTAAACTTCTTTTTGTCATTTGATTTTTGAAAATCAACCCTTTTCTTGCTTTTGAAAATCTTGTAAAATTTTTTAGCTAAAAGAGCCATATCATCTTCTGAATCAGAATTTTCTTCTGAATTACATTTAGAAGATTTTAGTGCGATAGATTTTCCTTTAGGAGCTTTAAAGTTTAACTTGTAGGTTTGTAGTGAACCAACTAGTTCTTCTACCCTCATATTATCCGTATCACGAAGTTCCTGGATCGCAGTTACTTTAGAATTGAACCATTCAGGAAGTGAGCATAATATTTTTGCACACACTTTACTTTCTGGGATTTTATCGCCAAGACCCCACATTGAGTTTACAATGTCATTCAATCTAGTGTAAAAGTCCATAAACATTTCATTTTCCTCCATATGAATTTCTTCAAATCTGGTTGTGAGGAGTTGGACTTTAGATTTTTTGACAATTGTAGTACCCTCGTGTGTCATTTCTAATATATCCCAAGCTTACTTTGCAGTATCATAGGAAATGATTCTTTTGAACTCATCTGGTGATATGCGCAAGTAATTGCATTTAGTGCTTTAGCATTTGCACTACTCTCACTTTTCTGAAGTGTGGTCCATTGGTAATATGGTGTGACTTTCATTGATTTTGAACCGTCAACCCCAGTAACTTCCATGATAGGAGGATTCCATTCAGTCACTGTGGCTTGCCACACATTTTCATCCATTGATTTGAGGAAGATCCTCATTCTGGCTTTCCAATAGGCATAGTTGGAGCCATCAAAGGGTGGAGGCCTTGTGACTGAAAGGTTATCAAAATTTGACATCCTAAATAGCTTAAATCGTTAGCTCAGGAATTAAATCCAAGAATTAAAAAGGAGCTATTAGGCTCTGATACCACTTGAAAAGGCCAAGCTATGTCCTAGAGGGGGGGTGAATAGGACTGTGCCAAATAAAAACTTATAACAGCGGAATAATAAAGAATATAATAGCCAAAGTAAATCACAATGCAGTAAATTAAAATAACCTCAAAATTCAGATCTTGAGAGGTTGATACAAACGTTGTTCTAAGGACAACCTTACACCAAAAATAGAGTTTATGGTAGGACAACCTTATTTATAGACAGATCTTTGTATCAAGTCTCAAATCGAAGAGGAATACAAAAATAAATATAAACTGAATTGAAATAACTTGTAATAAAAAATGTATTGTTCTAGGGACAGCCATACACCATAAAAATGGCAGGGCAACCTTGCTGGAACAACTTTCAAATGAAATTGAAAATCAAACTGATAAAGGAATAGCAGAAAATAAATTCTAAACTATTACAACATTCTCACAAAGCTTGAATTAAATGATTACAACATTCATCACCATACATACATCCCACAAAAGAATAATTAAAGAATAGAAGTATAAACCATTCAACCACAACACAAGGGTTTATAGTGGTTCGCCTGTGTGTTCACCAACTGTTAAACAACAGCCACACAAAAAGCTACTCCACTCCTAATATCCTCACACAGGGGATATTAGCGTTCACTAAAAATAGGTTTTCCCAGGTTCACCCAAAACCCTTACAATTGTGTCTTTGTATGTGGGCTTACACAATTAAAAAAACCCCACTTCTGAGTTTTCCTGGCTCTCCTCAGATAACCAATATAACAAGATTTTTCTGGCAAATCTTGAAAGAAACCAAAATAATAGAAAGGAATTTACAATATGTAAAATACCTGAATATCTTCTTCGTTGTAGCAGCCCGGTAGAACCAAATCAAAGTAGATGATTGAATGTCCAAGTTCAATGTCCAGTACTCGATTACAATGGTTCTAGTTCTAATAGATTTTAAATTAAACCAAATAGGGCTTGCCTTAATTGATTTTGATTCCAAAGAAAGGGAATAACAATTCCTCTTTTCAAATCAGATTGGAATAGCAGAAACAAAATCAATTAAAATAAAGCTAAGGAAAGAAGAATATTAAATAAGCACACTTAGCTTAGATGGAGCACAGAATTATCTCTCAGAAGTTCGACCAAGATTGGCTTGAATATTTTAATTAAATCGATGATTTCTTCTGAGATTCGTGCACTATTTATAAGTGAGAAGATCGGGTCTTCTACTGGTCTAGAGTGCTCTTCGACTAGTCGAAGCACTAACAGATATTTGAAAAATCCGGCGGGATATACTCTGACCGTTCTACGACTGGTCGTAGGTCACCTACGACTGGTCGTAGGTTTCCTTCGACTGGTCGTAGGTCCTGAAAATCTTCGCTGGACTTCGAGTCGAAGATTGTACGACTGGTCGAAGAGCAGTCGACACTGTTCCTACGACTGGTCGAACAGATTCCTGGACTAGTCGAAGGCTAACAGATTTTATCTGGAATTTGTAACAAACTCACGACTGATCGAGGATTTTCTTAGACTGGTCGAAGCAAGTCTAGGACTAGTCGAAGAATGCCTAGGACTAGTCGAAGAACAGACCAATCACATGTAAAATAAACATTCGACTTATGTATCCAAAATGACCTACTTCTATGGTCAACCTATAGTCAATCAAACCTCAACCATGAAGTATGGACATTAAAACATTCGGAACTTGTGACCTTGAAGTATGAGCCTTGTAATCTTGATGTAGATCAAACCTTGATGTAGCTCAATCTCGAAAGTGTACAAACTGTCTTGAACTCTTCTTGAAGTCTTGCAGCTTGAGTCTTGTCTTATGAGCAGTTCTTTCATTCACGATTGATCCTTGTACTTGTGAGCTTTGCTTGTTGTGAGCTTAGCTTTTCATGAATGTTGATCTTTGAGAGAGCTTCACTTAAGCAAGTTATATATAACATAACAGTGATTTTGTCACCACAAATTTGACAACAGACAAGGATATAAACTATAGCACTTACAATTACTCTAAATTTCCTTGGGTCGGCTTTCTTCGAAAAAAATTTGATGCATTTGATGAATTCCAGAAAATGGCAAAACAACTCCAAAATGAGAAGGGATGTTATATAAAACGTATATGGAGTGATCATGGTGGGAAATTTGAGAATGACCGATTCTAAAAATATTATGATGAAAATGGAATCCGGCATGAATTCTCCGCCCCAAAAACACCACAACAGAACAGAGTGGTTGTTGGAGCATAGAAATGATGATAAGTGCTGAAGAACTTGAAGGAATCAAGTAAAATAAAGAAGAATATAAGTTGATGATTATTAGTGTTGTGTAGGAGCACGCAACGAATACTTGTTGTGCGGGTCCACGTAACACTGTGAAGGGGAGAATATTGGTTGTGTGCCAAGAGGTTGAAGTATTATGCAAGGTGGGTCCCATAACACAAAGATCGAGGGTTTAAATGTGTGAAGATCTATAAAAACCCCATTCCGCCTTTCATTTGGACACACACACCAAAGATCAAAGCTCCTGAGAAGAAGAAGACCTCTGAGTACCCTGACAGGTACTTAGAGAAGAAGAAGAAGAAGAAGAAGAAGAAGAAGAATATGGACTATGTCCATTGCGCCGGACCGTGTAACAACATGTTGTTGCGTAGATATGATGTGTAGTGTGGATATGTTGTCAATTTTTCTAAATTACTATGAATTATTCTTCGGAATCAGTATTCTTATACAAGAGGCTTCTATTCTAGTTGAATTAAAAGAAAGAACGAAAGATGTTCAATCCGCACAACACTTCTCTAGCTGAGATGAATACATCGCAAGCCAGAATTCCGTCAGAATTGATATTTGAACTTATTTAATACCTATGTTTTGTAATTATGTGCGCTTTATCTTAGAATCAAGGGATAAAGAGATTGTAAACAAATTTAGAATTAATAAAACACATTGTGATGATTGTTCTCTCTGTCTTTTCTTCGTTATTGTCGAATGAGATAATTCCCCAAGTCAAATAAATTCATTTCTTATCGAAACAAAATGGCGACTCTACTGGGGACCTTCTCATTGATACTAACTTAGAAACCATTTAGAGAAATTCATCATTGTTTGGTGTTATATCGACACCAAAATGGCGACTCTCAACGGGAAAATCCCCCCCTTCATCTCTAAGATAAAGTACAAACTTATCTAAATACTTATAAGTATCTTGAATTACTCTGACAAGAACCCAATTCATTCAAACAAGATTGCAATCGCAACATTTGTGACCAAGACAATTTTCTATTTCATATCAACTGGGTTTGTAATAGAATATGCTCGTAATCAGTATCTGAGCCAAAAGAACCTGCTGACTCCACACCAACCAATTCTGGTTAAAAGGGATATGTCATAAGCTACTGCCAGAGTAATATCCATATCACCACTTGCACAAGATAACGACGATGAATGGGTCATCGTCTCCGCCGAAGATCGAGAACTCAAGCTTGTATAGCTGTCAAGTTAACTCCGCCACGGATGATTAGGGGACCAGTAATAAGGAATGTAGCTAGAAGAAACCCTAAGCTCGCCCCACCAACATTGTATCCAGGAAAGTCCCCTTGTCCCTTAACGTTACAAGACTTTTCGGCTCAGCCTACCGCAAATGTTTGATGGACTAGGAAAGAAAAGGGGAAGTTACCTATAAAAGACATACCGTCCCTACATCTCCACAAACGACATCTCCATAAGCCATATTATGATCGGCCAAATCATACGACAACATTAAAGAGTCCAACGAGAATCCCCTCTTGTCAAGTCCTCTCACATTGATCCACTCTTATCCCACTCCCGCAACGACTTTGTTAGGAAGTGGAGAAGTTGTCGTGTGTATGGCAGAGACATGTTAGAATCCGTTGCCAACTGTTGATGAGTGCATGACTGAGATGGCATAAGCACAGACAACATTAATGGAGGAATGTAGGAGCCTCTGAGAGGCCTTGGCCACTCTTGTACATAATGTGCCTCAAATTGTAGCCCCTCCTATGATGGCCACCATGAATGGCCATGATCAACAGCCCGAAGGCTCGCAACCACCCAAAGCGGATTCGCACGGATCTGCTCCTACGACGAGGGTGATAACACATTACAAGATGTGGCAAGTGATAATAGAAGTTGTCAAAACCGAGAGAGAATGCCCGCATTCTAGAAGATTCTGGTATAGAACATCATATCCCAAGGTAGTGGAAGATGTTCCATTCCCAGCCAACTTCAAACACCAAAATTTTCAGAAATTCAATGGAGACGGATCTCCAGAAGAGCATCTTATGAATTTCATCACGATTATGGGTAACTTTTCTACTGTCCCACAATATTCCTTGCGGCTGTTTGGCTCTTTTTTAATAGGGAAAGCATTCCGATGGCATTCAAATCTAGCACTAGAATTAATACGAACTTAGGAGCAGATGCAAGACGCATTTATGTCAAATTTCTTCTTGTCTGATCGGGATGTCAGTATTATAGAACTAGCTTTTGTATGGTAGAGAGAAAATGAGCCCGCAGAGAAATTCATTAACCGATGGAAGACCTTGGGGGCATCATGTAGGCAACTTGTAACGCCGTGAATTTTGAGGGTCGAGCGAGGCTCTACTCCGGAGATTCAGAACATCACTTATGCAATATGGATGATGATGTTTAGATTTCATCCATATTAATGAGTTAAGCATGAGTGAGATTATACTAAAATAACATATCATACTCCGGATATAATTAAAGTAACCAAGTGGAAGTCTGAAACATATCTATTTAAGCATGTGGGTGTTTCACAAACCTCCAGAGTATGAGTATGTAACTGGGTTTAAAATAAATATATTATCTCAAAATGAACAAAATATGGAAATGTAAAGTATCCAACTAAGCCAGATATCCCAGTGGTCTTTGCGCATCTGCATGAGGTTTACATCGACCCGCCTAAGAGCTAAAAGTAAGAGAATTCCTCCTCCTCATCCATAAAGTCCTTCTCCATTGCATGGACTTCACCAGTACCTGCATCTAAATTAGAGTTTGGTTGGTGTTTTAAAACACTGCCTCAGAGTGGCAGTGAGTGATCAACTCAGTGCTTCTATAAGGTAAAAGTTAACATGTTATCAAGTCAATCAAGTAGTAATGATAAAGCAATATAACAATCACTTCCTAACTACTCTTTTTAATGCAGGAATAGAGTGCAAGTAACGATGTATGCCCTCGCATCGAAGCTCCCTCCCAAGCGACTCCGACAACCTATTTCGCAAATGACAACACTTCCTCAAAACGGTGCAACTTCATTGCCTTTAAAGCACATCCTAGCAAATGCAATGCGATGTGTGGTCGTGTTTGCCAAGTACTTAATTAAGCTTATTCATACAGTAAGTTTAGGAAGGTAGGGTACATCCCTTTATATCATTGACCCGAATCGAAGGATCCATCTAGGTTCGTCACTCCTAGTTAAGTACATACGATAGGCAAGTTATAGGGTCATCACTCCTAATGAAACACATTTGATAGGCAAGTTCAAGAATTTATACTCGCGGTCACTATGGGGAGGCTCGTCACCTCAACGTAGGCCGACAGCACGAACACGGTGGCCTATACCACCAGGCCCAGCTCACGAGTCTGAGTTGCTCACTGGTCACTATGGGGAGGCTCGTCACCCCAGCATAGGTCGATAGCTCGAATACGGTGTCTCATACCACCATGCCCAGCTCATGAGTCTAGCGGATCGTGGTACCATGGTTAAAGTGGATATTTGCACTGGTGAGGGGTACCTTATATTCAAGCGGTAGTGTCCATACATGGTAAACACATAATAGGCCAATTAGTTTGTTAAGCAAGTTCAATTAATATGGGCACACGCTGACTTAATCGACATAGAGCGCAAAAACACCCCTCGTGGCCTAACCACTGTCGACAATCATCGTGCGACCCAGATTCATCGAGTATACCCAATGTGGCAAGACTAATTCAGCCACCCGAACAGGGACTGTTACCGATTGCCTGGGCTACATTGTAGCCTCAATCCTACTCATATCCAGCTAACAAACACAGGTGATAATCATCTTAGCATTTAACAAACAATCCAAGTGGATTTCTCATTTGAGCATTTCATCTAACACATAAATCATGTTACCAAACACTTGCATTTTGTCAATTAATTACATAGAGGCAAATATGACTACATAAAATAAAGTATACATATGCATAAAGCAATGAAGAATCCTGTCTTCATACTCGTAATAAGTACAAATCGTCAACAATTTCTCATTTAGACAATTCATCAAACACTTAGACTACACTTCATCAAATATATAGACTAGGTTAGTTATAGCATATGTTTTATCAATTCCTTATACCGATAGATCAACATGCATATAATAATGATGAAACCTGGATCAACAATCATGGCAAGCACAAATCATTTTTAAATGTTCATTCAAACATTTCAACAAACTATAGGATGCATCTTTCACTCATCACATTTCATATATGCATACCATACAGAAATTGACATATCTAAGTCAATACGGTAGCAAGCAAGTCAGATATAAATCATTAGCTGACATGAAAGCATTGATAACCGTAACGTAAGCATTTATAGTCCGCACCTTTCGTCGGGATGCTCGACTCGGACTCGGTTCAAACTCTACGTTCCTGAAAATGGAACGTCGAGTACCTAAATGATGAAACAGGTTAGGTAGGCTGACAAATAACTAACCTGGATCTCTACATTGATATTAGGGTTAGGATTTCTTACCCAAATTGTAGCCAAAAAAGGTCGTGTAGCATAATGGGACGAAGATTTGGTGCGTGGAATCGTGGGGGAGCATTCTTATAGGAATCTCCTAAGATCTCTCTTCTCTCTTTCCTCTCTTCTCTTCTTTTCTCTCCTCTCTCCCTTAGGGTTTTGTGAAATTCGTATATGAGAGAGGAGGGGTGAAATAAGGGCTATTTATAAGCCCAGAAGTGATGCAAATGGCCCCAAGGCCACCTTAACATAGGTTATACCCTTTGGGCAGCTGTTTTTGACAAACAGGGCTCATAGGGAGGCCCACAACCCACCTACATCATAGGGTACGTTCACTAGCAATGGATTTATGCCAGGACATGATTTTGGTGCAATCGGATAAGTTGATCGACCGTGGAGATCTTGCATCAGATCAATGGTCATACTTACTCAATCGGGGCCACAGGTATACGGATATGTGCAGGAAAATTTTCTTTCCCCATGAGTGAAGTTTGGTCACAAACTAACGTCCGAAATCCTCAATTTCACGTGAGAGTGAACTGCCCAATTCACTTAAGTTTTGGTCCATTTTCCAAAGGTAATTACGCTTCTCACACACTTCACTCATGGCTCAAGTTGTACGTTTTTGGACACTATCTGAGCTTAATTCCCATGATGGTTATCAAGCCCAGTAGGACAAACATAATCCTATAGTTTCACGGTCATCGGACCTTTGACATGTGGTCTAGGTCCGATACGGGGTTTCAATGTACTCCCGAGAGTGACAGGCTCTTGGAATTTCTTCTAAGTCTTTATGTACTATTGAGCCAGTAGTACTCAAGGTTTTAAGCCTTCTCATTTGTGAAAATGGTGGCCTAAGCTTAATCCATCGATTATTTAGTTTAGTACTTAACTAAATTTCACCTAAATTATACGACAGGATGCGGTCCTTAGGTTGTTCTACCTGAGGTGGTACTCGGGTCTTTGTACGAATTTTTCCAAGATGTTACATTCTACCCCCCTTAAAGAAAAATTTTGTCCCCAAAATTAGTACCTTTTCGTACTCCTCGAGGATTTGTGGGTAGTTTTTACAGACTTCAGCTTTCGTTTCCTAAGTAGTCTCCTCCTTGGTAGTTTTTACGGACTTCAACTTCCGTTTCTTCAGCATCGATACATGAAATATGTTGTGTATGCCTGCGAGTGGTGTGGGCAAGGCTAGACGGTATGCCACTATACCCACTCGGTCTATAATCTGGAATGGTCCAATGAATCTCAGCGTGAATTTCCTTTTCCTACCAAAACAAAGTACTCCTTTCATTGGGAAAACTTTAAGGACTACATGGTCCTTAACTTCAAATTCCAATTACTTGCGTCTCGTATCAGCGTAACTCTTCTACCTACTCTGGGTTGTAAGGAGTCGACACCTGATAATATCGATCTTCTCTGAAGTCTTCTGAACCAAGTCTGGGCCAACCAAGCTCTTCTCACCAATTTCTGCCCAATAATGTGGAGCTCGACATGGGCGTCCATACAAGGCTTCGTAAGGAACCATGCCAATGCTTGTTTGGAAGTTGTTGTTATAAGCAAACTCAGCATAAGGGAGACAGTCATCCCAGCTATCTTTGAAGTCAAGTACACATGCTCACAACATGTCCTCAAGTATTTAATTTACCTGCTCCATCTACCCATCAGTCTGAGAGTAGAACGCGGTACTGAATTTCATTTTTAGTCCCATTGCTTCTTATATTCGAGTCTAGAAAATAGACGTGAATTGTGTGTCTTGGTCCGACACAATCTCTATAGGAACCCCATGCAGTCATACTATCTCCTTGATATATAGCTTGGCCAGGTCATTTGCCGAATTAGAAACTCTAATCGGAAGCAAATGGGCCAATTTCGTCAACCGGTCCATAATCACTCAAATGGAGTCATGCCCCTTTCTTGTCTTTGGTAGCCCGAAAATGAAATCCATAGATATGAAATCCCGCTTCCACTTGGCTATGTGCATGGGCAGAAGTAAACTAGGGGGTCGGCGATATACAGCCTTAACTTTCTGGTACGTGAGGCATTGGGATACAAAGTCTGCTATTTGGGCCTTCATATTGTCCCACTAGTACAAACGCTTCACGTCTTGATATATCTTCGTACTACCCAGATGCATCGCCAACTTCGAATTGTGACCGACCTCTAGAACTTCTCTCCTCAGGTCGTGATAGTTCGGGACACATAGGTGGCCATGATACCGCTAACCTCCATCTAAGCCAATCCTCCATTCCGATTCTTCACTGTCGCTCACATGCTCTCTCATCTTCACCAATAGCTCATCTTCTTTCTGAGTCATAATGATTTGGTCATCAATAAGTGGTTACACATGAAAGTGTGCGACGCTCTCGAATGGCTCTTCCATTATTAACCTTTGTTCAAAATCTCGCATGAACTCCACCATATTCCACTCTTCTACCATCAGTGGGGCTACAAATTCTACAGTCTTCTTGCAGCTCAACGCATTGGCTACAATGTTGGCCTTA
Source organism: Magnolia sinica (assembly GCF_029962835.1). Lineage (NCBI taxonomy): Eukaryota > Viridiplantae > Streptophyta > Magnoliopsida > Magnoliales > Magnoliaceae > Magnolia > Magnolia sinica. Next base: position 62,417,988 of record NC_080590.1, on the reverse strand, counting down.
CCAGGATGGTAGGAGACTTCAAACTTGAAGTCTTTTAAAGTCTCCATCTAACAGCGTTGCCTCATATTCAGGTCCCTCTGTGTAAAGATGTACTTGAGACTCTTGTGGTCATAAAAGAGCTCGAACTCCTCGCCGTAGAGGTAGTGTCTCCAAAGCTTTAATTCGAAAATGACTGTCGCCAATTCCAGGTCGTGAGTGGGGTAATTTTCTTCATATTTCCTCAATTGTCGTGAGGCATAGGCGATCACCCTATCCTTCTACATAAGTACACATCCCAAACCGACAAGAGAGGCATCGGTGTAAATAGTATATTTGACCCCTTGCGCTGGCAGTACTAGCACGTGTGCAGACATCAGCTTGTCCTTTAATTCTTGAAAGACTGCCTCTGCTTTCTCATTCCAAGCAAACTTAAGATCTTTTCGAGTAAGTTGAGACAATGGTCGGGCTATCTTGGAGAAATCTTTAATGAATCGGGGGTAGTAGTCGGCAAGTCCAAGGAAACTCCTCACTTCTGTAACTGAGTCGGGCTACTCCTAGTCTTGTACTGCAGTCACCTTGGCAAGGTCCATAGCGATTCCTTCTTTGAAAATCACGTGCCATAAGAACTTAACTTCTTCCTTCCAGAAGTTGCATTTTCAATAATGTGCAAACAACTTATTCTACTTAATGGTACCAAGGACTGCTCGCAGGTGTTCTTTGTGATCTTTTCGACTCTTTGAGTATATTAAAATGTCATCTATGAATACGATGATGAAGCGATCAAGATACGGCCGAAATACCCGATTCATGAGATTCATGAATATGGCTGATGCATTTGTAAGTCCAAACGGCATCACGAGGAACTCGTAGTACCCGAAGCTGGTCCTAAAAGTTGTTTTTTGCATGTCTTTATTCCTGACGCGCAACTGATGATACCCGGACTGTAAGTCTATATTAGAAAAATACTGAGCCCCCTTTAATTAATCGAACAGGTCATCTATCTTGGGCAAAGGATACTTGTTCTTTACCGTGACATGATATAGCCTGTGATAATCTATACACAACCGCAGCGATCCATCCTTCTTTTTCACAAACAACACAGGTGCTCCCCAAGGAGATACGCTCGCCCGTATAAAACCTGAGTCTAATAAATCATTAATCTGCTTCCTTAATTTCTCCATTTCACATGGAGGCATGCGGTACATTGGTAAGGAGATAGGTGTCGCACCTGGCATAAGGTCGATGGTAAAGTCGATCTTGCGCTGAGGAGGTAGTCCAGGGATCATTCTGAACATGTCCATGAAATCTTGGACTACTGGCATGTCCCCAAGTAACGGACCATCATAATTCTCCAGCAGGGAAGCATAACAACTAATGCAGTAGGGCCAACTAACCTAAATTGGGAAGGTGAAGGTCGTGCCCTTGGGACCATGTGCTGTCACCAATCTGGTTTCGTAGTCAATCTCTGTCTTTATTTCGGTAAGCCAATCTATTCCAAGGATGACATCGTAATGATATATCTTGGTTACAATTAGGTCAATGTGAACCACTCTGCTTCTTAAGTCTATCGGGTAACTCTTACAATGCCTAGTGGCATCTGTGAAGGTTCCTACTGCGGCGATGACTCTCACCCCAACCATAGGGGTAGTGTTCAACCTTAATTGCTTGATTGTAGAGCATGCTATCATTAAAATAGTGGACCCAGTGTCCACTAACAGAAATATTGGTGTACCTTGGATGTGGGCAGTAACTTCAAAGGCGAGCGGTACTATAACCGCTGTCTCAGCTGCTTCGGCAGCAAGTGCATGTACGCGAGCTTGTTACGGGCTGTTAGGCTGCGTTGTCATAGGTCATTGTGGCGGTCCACTATGAGATGCAGAAGGTCGATTGTATGGTTGTGCCGATGCCACAGATCTTAAAGGAGGGGCTGAGATAGCATGCGGGGGTTGGCGGTTGATCCTTTGGGTCTTGGTCTAAGAGAGTCCTTGTTTTAATTTATGTCCAAGGTAGGGGTTAATAAATATCTTAATATGCCTATAGTCAAATATTATCCTAGAAAGGTTTCTAACAATATAAAATTTTATATGTATATCACCATTTCGATCTTATGACTAGTGGGTTATGAGCAGACTGCAATTTGGTTTCATTAACTTCGAGAGGGAAGGAAGAATTGAGAATTCTAAGATATTTCAGAGGTTTGGAATGTTAGCAACATAAGGCGGCGGAAAAGGAAATAGGAGGGACATCTCCTTGACGTAGTATGAACCTTGAATTCACAAGAGAATATAAAAAAAGAAACTTATAATATTTTACAGTAGTCCGCCTCTAACATCAGCTTATGGAGTATTAAACTATGAAACTCAATCCTACTCAAGGGTCCTAATTTAATTGCACAAAAATAACTTAAACAAAAATATTTGTGTATGTATAAATATATATGTGTTTGTGTGTGTGTGTGTTCGTGTGTGTTTGTGTGTGTTTATGTATAATCAAATTTAACCACAGGATGATTCCTAGTATGATTATAAATGATTCCTAAATAGACACCAAATACTAAACTTTAATATGAAGAGATATGACTAGTCTATTGGCAATTCGAAGTTGTAGAAATTTTTAGTTTCAACCCTTTTATTATTTATAACATATTTGTCACCTTTAGTTACCATATTATTTTTATAATTTTTATAGTAATCCATTGTTAAGCTTACTTTTATTTCATAAAATTTTATTTCATTCGAAGTTCCATAAAAATTATAAAAAATCGGGAAGTACTAGTTGTCCAAGACCAACGATTTTCTATATGATTCTGTAATGTCTTTATTCCTTATAATATTTTCTATATTTTTAGTAAGTGAAATATTTTAAAAAATATTTATGGTGGTTTATCATTAAGTTTAAAGTCATCCTACAAAATTTCAATTCATTTTGAGTTGCAGAAAAATTGTTAAAATTCTAGAAGTTAGACAATTGTCAAAGTGTCCTATATTTAACTATATTAAAAAATTTATTTTATTTTTTACTTATTTTTATATAAAACTAGACTTATCAAGCTCAAATCTAGCTTTTGAATCACCTAAATCGGAGTTATATTGAGGGAGATATGACTTTTTGAAGTTGGTCAAAAAATACAGAAAATCGCAGAAATCCGGCGGTGGTGCCACCACTCATTGGAGCCGGCGGTGCCTCTGCGGCCATCTGGTGGCCCTGATGGTGGTTCTGCCACTCAATTTTTTAAACGAGTGTATTTCTCAATCCAGAATGAGTTACTCGATGAGTCATACATGATTTTGGGGTAGGAGAAGCTGTTCTATCCAAATAACCTAGTTATTTTATGAAATTCCATAAGTTTAATGGTCAAAAGTCCATTTTATTTATATTTTTACTATTTATAATAAATTTTAGTTTAATCATAGTTCTTCATCCTTTGAGCTTTAGGATTTATGTCTAATATGAAAGTACCTAGAAAGATTTGAAGAATATAGTGGTGGAAGGTGAGATTTTTGAAGGAGATGGGTGTTTTGGGAGCCCTAAGTGATGGGTTTGGTGCTCAAATGAGGAAAAGGGAAGAAATGCAAGGGAGATAAGGAGAGGGTTGAGGTGAGGGGGTGTAAAAATGAAAAATGCAAGGAGTAAGATGAATATAAGAGCTTAGGACTGGAGATTTAGTAGAGAGGAGGGGTTTAGGAGAGGTTTGGAAGGGTTTAAGGGGTTACAAATGGGTGAAATGAGGGGAAATAGGTGTTAGGGAGGTTAAAAGGGGGCCCCCACACATGGGAGGGACCCACCTTGGTCGGTCGGTGGCGGCGTGCCGCCGATCCCACGGCGCCGCTACGCCCTGCTAGATTAGCCGGTAGTGCGCCGTCCATCACGCGGTGCCGCCGCGCCCTGCTGGCCCGGCCGGTGGTGCCTCTACCATGGGGCGGTGACCACCCCCCCCCCCCCGGTGATGGCTTTTGGTTCTTGGGAGCCCCTGGGCCCTACCAAACTCCGTGATTTGGGTCCCTAGGCTCGTAGGGTCCATTTTCATGGTGTAACATGCGCGTATTGGCCCCACTTGGATCCGTTTCAGGTTCAAAATTTATCAACTAACGACTCAAACCCGTTGACTGATGGGCTAAAGGTGACTTAAGTCAATTCACATGATCCAATATACGTTGTGGATGAACTTACAGTGTTTGGTCTCGCCTATCAGCAAAACCTTGGGATCCTAATATCATTTTTAAATTCCATCGCCTCCTTCCTAAGTTAGAGTGTGTCAGCGTGCGTCGAGTTACCTATAACCCATGTCCAGTTTAATCCAAATCATGCTCTGATACCAACTTGTAACGCCCTAAATTTTGAGGGTTGAGCAAGGCCGTACTCCCGAGATCAGAACATCACTTATGTAGTATGGATGATGATATTTAGATTCTGTCCATATTAATTAGTTAAGCATGAGTGAGATTATACTAAAACAACATATTATACTCCAAATATAATTAAATTAAGTAAGTAGAAGTCTGAAACATATCTATTTAAGCATGTGGGTGTTTCACAAACCTCCAGAGTATGAGTATGTAACCGGGTTTAATATATACATATATTATCTCACAATGAACAAATATATGGAAATGTAAAGTGTCCAACTAAGCCAAATATCTCAGTGGTCCTGCGTATCGGCACAAGGTCTGCATCGACCCGCCCGAGAACTAAAAGTAAGAGAATTCCTCCTCCTCATCCATAAAGTCCTGCTCCATTGTATAGAATTCATCAGTACCTGTATCTAAATCAGAGTTTGGTTAGTGTTTTAAAACACCGTCCTAGAGTGAGAGTGAGTGATCAACTCAGTGGTTTTATAAGGCAAAAGTTAACAGTTATCAAGTCAATCAAGCAGTAATGATAAAGCAACATAACAATCACTTCCTAACTACTTTTTTTAATGGAGGAATGGAGTGCAAATAATGATGCATGCCCTCGCATCGAAGCTCCCTCACAAGCGACTCCGACAACCTATTAAGCTTATTCATACAACATATTTGGGAAGCTAGGGTACCTCCCTTTATATCATTGACTCGAATCGAAGGATCCATCTAGGTTCATCACTCTTAGTTAAGCATATATGATAGGAAAGTTATAGGGTCATCACTCCTAATGAAACACATTTCATAGGCAAGTTCAAGAATTTATACTCGTGGTCACTATGGGGAGGCTTATCACCTCAGCGTAGGCCGACAGCACGAACACGGTGTCCCATACCACCATGCCCGACTCAAGAGTCTAAGTTACTCAATGGTCACTACATGGAGGCTCGTCACCCCAGCGTAGGCCGACAGCTCGAATACGGTGTCCCATACCACCATGCCCGGCTCATGAGTCTAACAGATTGTGGTACCATGGTTAAAGTGTATCTTTGCATTAACGAGGGGTACCTTAGATTCAAGCAGTAGTGTCCATACATGGTAAACACACAATAGGCCAATCGGTTTATTAGGAAAGTTCGATTAGTATGGGCACATGCTGACTTAATCGACATAGAGCGCATAAGCACTCTTCGTGGCCTAACCACTGTCGACAATAGTCGTGCGACCCGGATTCATTGAGTATACCTAATGTGGCAAGACTAATTCAGCCACCTGAACAGGGACTGTTACCGATTGCTTGGGTTACATTGTAGCCTCAATCCTACTCATATGCAGTTAACAAACACAGGTGATAATCATCTCAACATTTAATAAACAATCTAAGTGGATTTCTCATTTGAGCATTTCATCAAACACATAGATCATGTTACCAAACACTTGCATTTTGTCAATTAATTACATAGAGGCAAATATGACCAAAAAAAAGGAAATTATACATATGCATAAAGGACTGAAGAATCCTGTCTTCATACTCGTAATAAGTACAAATCATCAACAATTTCTCATTCAGACAATTCATCAAACACTTAGATTACACTTCATCAAATATATAGACTAGGTTAGTTATAGCATATGTTTTATCAATTCCTTATATAGATAGATCAACATGCATATGACAATGATGAAACCTAGATCAGTAATCATGGCAAGCACAAATCATTTTCAAATGTTCATTCAAACATTTCAACAAACACAGGGGATGCATCTTTCACTCATCACAGTTCATATATGCATATCATACAGAAATAGACATATCTAAGTCAATACGATAGCAATTAAGTTAGACATAAATCATTAGCTGACATGAAAGCATTGATAACTGCAACCTAAGCATTTATAGTCCGCACCTTTCGTCGGGATGCTCGACTCGGACTCGGTTCAAACTCTACGTTCTCGAAAATGGAACGTCGGCCACCTAAATGACGAAATAGGTTAGGTAGGTTGACAAATAACTAACCTAGATCTCTATAAAGATATTAGGGTTAGGATTTCTTACCTAAATCATAGCCGAAAAAGGTTATGTAGCGTAACGGGACGGAGATTTGGTGTGTAGAATCGTGGGGGAGGATTCCTGCAGCAATCTCCTAAGATATCTCTTCTCTCTTTTCTCTCTTCTCTTCTTTTCTCTCCTCTCTCCCTTAGAGTTTTGTGAAATTCGTATATGAGAGAGGAGGGGTGAAATAAGGGCTATTTATAAGCCCAAAAGTGATGCAAATGGCCCTAGGGCCACCTTATACATAGGTTATACCCTTTGGGAGGCTGTTTTTGACAAACAGGGCTCATAGGGAGGCTCACAACCCACCTACGTCATAGGGTACGTTCCCTGGCAATTGATCTATGCCAGAATAAGATTTTGGTGTGATCAAATAAGCCGATCGACCGTGGAGAGCCTCCATCACATCAACAGTCATACTTACTCAATCAGGGCCACAGGTATACGGATATGTGCAGGAAAATTTTCTTTCTCCATGGGTGAAGTTTGGTCATAAACTAACGGTCTGAAATCATCAATTTCGCGTAAGAGTGAATGGCCCAATTCACTTAAGTTTTGGTCCATTTTCTAAAAGCATTCGCGCTTCTCACACACTTGACTCTTAGCTGAGTTGTAAGTTTCTGGACACTATCTGGGCTTGATTCCCACAATAGTTGTCAAGCCCAGCAGGACGGACATAGTCCTATAGTTTCACAGTCATCGGACCTTCGACGTGCGGTCTAGGTCCGAAACGGGGTTTCAATGTACTCCCGAGAGCGACAAGCGCTTGGAATTTCTCTTTGGTCTTTATGTAGTATTGAGCCAGTTGTACTCAAGGTTTTAGGTCTTCTGATTTGTGAAAATGGTGGCCTAAGCTTAATCCACTAATTATTTAGTTTAGTACTTAACTAAATTCTGCTTAAATTACACGACAGGATGCGGTCCTTAGGTTGTTCTGCCTGAGGTGGTACTCGAGTCTTTGTATGAATTTTTTCAAGACGTTACACAACTGCCCGCAGAAAAAGAGTAGGTAAAAATATGTCTAAACTCCATGGAAATAGGAATCGCATTCGGACTTACAAGTGCCGACATAATGACCTTTCACGAACTAGCCTCGAAGGCCCATGCATTGGAATTGATGATGAGGAAAATGTCAGCATTTTAGAATGAGACAGGTAGAAGGGTACAAAATAGACTAATGGCAAATGTCGTCGATCGAGAAAATAAATTTGACATTCCATGTGATAGACGAAAGATAGATAAAAGAGAAGATAGGAGTCATTATAGAGGAAGAGTGGGTGAAAAAAGACCCAAACACCTTGATTCTCACAAAGGATACATGTTTGAAAGAGAAGACGTCGTACCTATGATGAATCAGTTTTCGGTTGTTAGGATGATAGAGTTGTCTTCGTCTAGACATCCCGAAGGGGCAAACAAAACCAAAGAAAGAAATTTTTGTCACTATCATTGCCTGTTGGGACAACCTACAGATAATTATTACACATTAAAGAATATACTGTAAAGGATAATAAATAGAGTTGGGATTGTGATAGGAAAGGAGAAAGAAATGAATAGAAGAGAGACAGTGAATGTATTGTCTGCTCGAGAACCGATGAATGAAAGAACAGAGGCCAAGAAAAAAGGGAACTGCAATGCAAGTACTACCAGATCTTCAGATAGTCTAGGCAAAGCAATAGTACTCACACTGTGATCCGAAAAAAGAGTAACAAGCCCCCTATAGAAACAAAGATTTGAAATAATAGAGGGAGAAGCATCCGGAACACATCATGATGATGACAGAAAAGAAGAAAGGAATAAAGCTGAAAAAGTAACTTATGATGTGGTGAGCCATTTAAAGGGTATACCAGCTCGATTAAGTGTGTATGATGCGCTGCGATTATCAGAGGATTTTTGACAGACTCTAATTCGAGCATTATCTGATAATGATATCAGAAAAGCATTACTTGTTAAGATGGAAAGCACGGCTTGGGAATCGCAGCCCCTGGCGAGATCAGACAAAGGCTTAATCGCTAGGGTGCTAGGGACCGATCAAATGTGTCGTATTGATTAAATCCTTGATCTAATTATTTAATTTGATGCACTTCTAGGGTATGCCATTCCTAATCAGATGTTCTAGCCTACTAGGTTGGGGATCCGGGAATCCGGGTCATACATATGGTCTTGTAGTATCGGTGAGCTGAGCACAAATTCCACTTGGGTTCGGGCTCCTAGGTATAGGGTCATGTCAAATTTTCCTATATGTCGGGCTTAAGCATGCTCATGCACATGCGGACACTATACTAAATCAAAATGTTTTCTAGGTGACATCCAAGAGAGCTGAATACCAGAAGACCGGGATATTATGGTGACCTTATGAATAGGTTGGATGTAAAATAAACATCATGGTGGGCCCTATAAAGGTTTCAATGGTACACGCCGTTGTCCCCATTGCATTTCTGAGGTGTGGTCCACTTGAGCTTTAGATCTACCTCATTTTTGTGTTCATGCTATAGAATGATCATCTAAATGAACGGACAACATGGATATAACATACATCACACTTGGGGACCACAAAACTGTTGTTAACAGATGTCTTAAATCTGAAAAATTCGAGATATCCTCGACTAGTCGAAGACTGTTCTACTCGAAGTCCAGCAACAATGTATTTAAGATTTCCGGGACGCTCAACCAATCGAGGGGATCCTTCGACCAGTCGAAGCCTTGTATCTACTAGTAAAAGGTTACGCAGACTGCGCGCGGACTGTGTAAATTTAAGGCAGTTTCCGGACTATTCCAAAGTCGGTGCGAAAGAGGAGTTTTCTAAACTATAAATAGGAGTCCCTATGGCCTTTCTAATGAATGATAAGGCTTTTTAAAGGCATTCTAAGGGTTTCTAGATGGGGTTCTAGGGTTTTAAAGGGTGTAGCAAGGGTGAGATTCGAGGTTGTTCGAATCAGGTAAAACTCTCTCTCTTTGTAATTTATGCTTTCATAGTGAATTATTTGTCGCTTTATGCCATGGTTTTTTTTCGAAAGGGTTTTCCACGTTAAATCTTTGTGTTCTCTTGTGCTTGCTTGGTGCCGTTGGATTTGTATCCTAGATCCATATCCATGTGATTCCGCGACCAAATCCCGACAAAAACTTTGCTATGTCAACATAGTACCACCCTCAGTGGTGCTGTGTCACATGCTACGAGAGCTGGTATTTACATTCAAGTTATTAAACTAAAATATTAATGATGGACAATTTTGTCAATTTAGAAAAAAGCATGCTATGGCGATGAGGAAAAACTAATGGAACTATGGAAAGTACCATTTGACAAATATCTTGATTAATGAGGTACCTTCATGAAAAATTAATTTTAAAATGTACTGAAATGTAATTATGATATTAGAGGTATTATTTCGTAAAAATTCTCATTATATAATCGGTTTTGATTTGTCCTATCTTCTGTAGCTGTCCTTCTTCCTAGACATGGATGGCATGATTAGGATTGCTTAACAAAAGTGATTCTTTAAATTTGCAAGCAATCCATGATAGTCCCGTACAATTAAATGGTTTAAATGGTTGCTTACACTTATTTTATGCAAAATGATCCTGACTGTCCATATTTAATGCCATTGATCAAATGATTAATATTGATCAGATTACTATAATGTTTTCATGGTGGCCCATGAGTTATCTGTTCGACCTAATCAACAGTATGGCCAAGCAATTGGACTGTCTAACTGTTCCATTGCAGGAGCGGATTAGGTGAGACCCCGGCCTGGACCAAGAAGGTGAGGCCCACTTTGATGTGTGTAGTCTGAGTCCACACGGTACATCCTTTTTTGAGATCATTTTAGAAAATTATTCAAAAGCTGAAGCAGTTCTAATCATCAGGTGGACCATACTGTAGGAAACAGTGGTGGTTGAATATTAATGGGCCACAAAAGTTCTCGATCAAGCTGATATTTGTTTTTTTCCCTTCATCCAGGCTTATGTGACCTTATCAACAGATTGGATGGTAAATAAACACTGCCGAAACATTAAGGTGCACCCTAGGAAGTTTTTAATGGTAGGGTGCTCAATCACCACTATTTCCTAGAGTATGGTCTACCTGAGATTTGGAACTGCTTCATTTTTGACCTCATGCCCCAAAATGATCTGAACAACGGATGAACAGTGTGGATACAGAATACATATATGACGGTGGCCCCACGGTAAGGGCCGCACCGTCCCTCCATTCCAAGCACGAGCACTAGACTTATGCGGTGCGCTCTTCGTGCACTGGAGCATAAGTCTAAAATGCAATAATAATGGAAACGAAAAGATAGTTACTAATGGGAGATTTTTTTGCAAGTCAACACAAATCATCTCAAGACACGGCCAACGCATTCAAGACATCCAGCAGAAGCCTATCAAGCCAAGTTAAAACAAGCTAAGTGAAGCCGAGTCGAGCCATGCAACCATCTGGCACTAAAAAGTATCCACGGAGTCGCAGATAACGTGCCAACAAGGCACGTGTTGGCACGTGCTCACGATATTTGAGCTATTCAGATGGGCCCCCCTCAGAACATGATCTGTCCATAGTTCAACCTGATCCATTCACTAGGTTGGCCACATCATCATCAAATGTAGACTTTCTTTAGCTATCCTCGTCTCATGCATGCCTGGTTATCTGGTGAGGGGACGACCCACGGCACAAAATGTGCCACGTTGGCACGTGTGACAGAATAATATACTCAACTTATCAAATCTAGGACATCTACCCCCAACCGATTGGTCAAAGTTAAATAGACGGTTAGGATGGAAAGTAATCAACTGTCCGAATTCAACAAACAAATAGCGAATAATCAGACATTATTGATTTTGATTTTGAGATTACGGCCTTCTAAGGTGGGCCCTGTGGTTTCAACGGTTTAATCTGAGTAATATGTGTGCCACACGTATGGATGTTGCGTGCATGCGCGCAAGTAATTAAGAACATATATGAGAAAATGGCATTAGTTGGGATAATTCAAGAATCCGACTCCTAATCACCTTCCGCCAATGAATGTGTAGTTTTAAAAATGTTGAAAAGAAAGATAGAAAAAAGCCTTAACACGAGACCCCTCACCCAACCACATTGTCTCGTTTCCCACCCCCCACAATGTTCCTCCCTTGGAACATGGAGCAATTTATGGCAGGTTTCCCTATTGACTAATGCTTGGGTGATTCCCTCGTAGACGACTCCCTATATTACAGCAACACGTGTCCTTTTCTCCTGCACCAAGCATCCCTGCGGGGGCCTACCATGATGTAATATCTGGCATCCATTGTCCTTGAGCCAGCACATTTTAAGAGGTAGGGTCGGAAATCATGCCAATCCAAAACTCATGTGGGTCACACCATATCAAATCTCACGGGGTCCATTGTGCTATTTTCATGACATCCAAGCATTAGTCAATAGGCAAACGTAGGAACATAGATACCCAGCAATGAAATATCACGTTGTCCATTGTGCTATTTTCATGACATCCAACACGTTCATAAGGTGAGTACATGGAGAAAGAAGGGAAAAACAGAAGACAACTTTATCCATGACTTTTTAGTGGGTCCAAAGATAATTTCAACGGTGTGTGTCCTATCCCCTTATTCTCAGCGGTGTGGTCCACTTGGAGTTATGGATGAGCCTGGTTTCTAATGATCGTCTTGCAATGATCCGTGGCAAATCATGAACTGAGTAGATTTCAGACAAACATAACGGCAGGCCTATAAGTATTTATGTCGCACCTGCAGCCTCACTACAATTAAATGTGGGGGCAGAGGACACGTGTCGGTATTACAGGGTGAATAGTTCCGGAGAGAATCCCCTTATCATTAGTCTTCCTCATGACTCCCTCCATTTAAACCTCTCTCCCTCACAAAAATCCACTCTCCATTTTTGTAAAATTCCTCACATTTCCCACCACATCACCCAACCATGTTCTTTTTCCCCTCTCAATTCCACACTTGAAAGTCCGATCTGATCTGATGCAATCAATTGGCAATTCAAATTTGATGGAAATTGAATCAGTCAAGTGTGAGTGCTGTGGATTGAAAGAGGATTGCACCCAAGATTACATACGCGATGTGACTGCGAAATTCGAAGGGAAATGGCTATGCGGGCTGTGTGCTGAGGCTGTGAGAGATGAGGTAAATAGAGATGGCAAAAATGCTTTCGGGGTAGAAGAGGCTGTGAGGAATCACATGTCCTTTTGTCGCAAATTCAAGTCCAACCCAGCTGTCCGTGTTGCCGATGGGATGCGGCAGATGCTTAGACGGAGATCGGGAGATTTGTCGTCATCGTCGTCCAAGAAGTTCATTAGATCGACGAGCAAATCGCAAGTAGGAGATGATTCGTCGGTTTCCTATTAAGATAGCCTCTCTCTGGAAATAATCTCAACCATCCATGGATAGTTCTTCTTTTTCTTCTTTTTCTTTTTTACTTCTTTTTTTCCTGTGTGTACAGAGGATGTGATCCCAGTGAAGCTTGGGCTTCATTTCAGTTTTGCTTTAGATGGTCTCTTCATTTCAGTTTGTATTTCATGAAGGGCAGTGACAACTGCTAAGACAATGGAGTGAGGTCCTGCCCACTCGTCAGGTTGGGGCCTCCATGAACATGCAATCAGAAAAAAAATGCTGGTCTACTCATCAGGTGGTCCACACATGTATTAGAAAAATAGAGGATAAGGAAAAATTCGAACAAACGCTCTCTATTAATCGTGCTTGCTGTTGTGGATTCTTGGGCCGGGACATCTCAACCGTGGCCCCCAGCTTACAAGTGGCTAGGATCATGATCTCGTAGTCATAACCTCTCAAAATTGAAATCCATCCAAACTACTAACATGGTACTAAAAAAAAAAATTTATTTTTCATTTTCTATTTTAAAATATTTCAATATTAGCGGAAAACCCTCTGCACTAAAAAAAATAAATAAATAAAAAAGAAAAAAAGAAAGTCTTTTTGAGACGTCATCTTTTTATTTCAAATGAATTTTCGCTTGCAGAAAAATGGGTATTTTTGTGGAAATTGGCTAGTCCCATGTGCATCTCCACACACGAATTCATTAACGAACCATGCTCTAGGACATCCAAGCCCTTTGTAAGGTTAGGACCATAGTTAGCAAAACACCACACCGCAAAAAACAACGGTCCCAGGAATGTTTGGGTTCAAATAATCGTCTTCGATCATTAAAAGATAGCAAAAAAAGGTCAAAAAAAGTAAAATGGCCAAAAAAATTCGGAGACTTAATACAGTCCAATTTGATCAAAGAGAGTAAAAAAGATGGCTATACATGTACATATATGAGCATGTAATATCTAAAAAAAAATAACTGAAAGTTCTACATGCATAAGCAGTTATATAAAGGTAACCCAAAAATCTTCACCATTTACTAGATTGTATCAATGGTGTTTTTAAAAATAGCCCCAAAAACTTTCAGAGTAAAAAAGTGTTACTTTTTTCCTATCTTTCTAAATATGTGGGGTTTTAAAAGTTCAGTAAATTATATTAGTTTTACTTCTTTTTTTCTTTTTAATTTTTAAGTTCAAATGGGAATTTTGGGGAGTATACACGTTGTAAATAAGCCAAAACTGTAAACTATGGGACAGTCCAAGCGTACAGGGAAAGAAAAGCAGTTTCTTAGAGCATCTATTGTGTCTGAAAACGTGAAGCCTACCAATTGATGACCTGCTTTATTTTTGCAGTATGATCCACGGTTCTGTGATAATCATGAGATATGGACAAACGTGCGAAGGTTGTCAGGTGTGCCCGCTTCTAGAGTCAGGGCAGCGCCAGCAGAAGTTTCTACTTGGTCGCTCATTTTCTTTATTTTCTAATTTTAGTACAATTACTTGGTACACCTATGAGAATTTTACTACACAAAATTCCTCAGAAATTCTGATTTTAGTAAGTAATGCCTGGACCAATCAAAATTTTGGATAGTGCATTTTTTTAAGGCGGAGGTTACCTAAAAATGCATGTTATAAAAAGTGGTATAGTTCATCATCACAGACTCATGTAGTATGTATATGACATCCAACACGTCCAATACATCCAACCCACCATCCACGGTTCTGTGATAATCATGAGATATGGACAAACGTGCGAAGGTTGTCAGGTGTGCCCGCTTCTAGAGTCAGGGCAGCGCCAGCAGAAGTTTCTACTTGGTCGCTCATTTTCTTTATTTTCTAATTTTAGTACAATTGCTTGGTACACCTATGAGAATTTTACTACACAAAATTCCTCAGAAATTCTGATTTTAGTAAATAATGCCTGGACCAATCAAAATTTTGGATAGTGCATTTTTTTAAGGCAGAGGTTACCTAAAAATGCATGTTATAAAAAGTGGTATAGTTCATCATCACAGACTCATATAGTATGTATATGACATCCAACACGTCCAATACATCCAACCCACCATGATGATCATATGAACCAAAACCTCACCAATTGAAATATCAAATGGGTTGTAAGTGAATTTGGGTGCTTTTGAGTGGTATACACTTTTTTATGGTGTGGCTCATCTTATGAAGGTATCGGTTAGCACATATAATCATTATGCAGTGTGTCTCTTAGAGCAGGTTGGCACTCATAGATATACCTGTTTGACTCCAAATTTCGTTAATACGTGTACATGATTCGAAGCATGCCAGAGCCTAATTCGGCTTAATTCAAACCGAATGCCTTTAACCCTAAGTGTCGAGATAGTTAGAAAGATCATAAGCATGAAATTGCCCGTGTTGGGTCCATGGGCTATGTGTGCAGAAGATTGGAGGAGCTATATAATGGAAGTTGCGTCCTAGATTTTGCCACTTTCAGTCGAACCGAATATAGTCTTCAGTTAGACCAAACATGGTTTTTGGTTTGACCGAATGTGGCATTCAGTTGCAGCTGAATTAGCATTTTTAATGTCTCAGAACGTTGTCCTATTTTAGCCAATTTCGGTGGAATTAAAGGTGGATTCCGTGGGACCGAAGGTTACTGAAAATGTGCAATTTATTTTCCAGCAACTTGGGACCTCAAAAGTTAATTAAAGCATGTTCAATTAAGGCTCTTAAGGCTTTTGAATGATCAAACAAGGTTTTCCTTATTAGGAGTAGATTATCTAGAGGTTCAAGGTCTGTTTTCGATCAAGGTTAGGGTCACCAGGCACCTCATTTACTTATTTTTCACTTTTTGATACTCTAGTCTTTAGCTTCCATGGACTCAACCGATTTCCTAACACATAGACGCACATGAATGACAAATAAAGTGCACAAATAAGTACACTCACAGAGTGATTGTCTATGATGCAGAACTAAACAATTCGACCATATATTCATCCACCTATAAAAGAGATCAGGTGATTTGTAAAGGGAATGGTTCGTCAATCTAATGAATTCCTTTTACCTTTCAGTCGAAATGTCTTTTTCTCATAATGATAGTAAAGATTGATTGACTAATACAATGTGAGAGTATAAGGAACTGAATTGCATTAATAAAAAAAAGAATAAAAACTTACAAAAGATAACCATCAGTAATCCATTGACTAAGGCATAGATAGTGATGTTTTAGAGCTAAGGTCTTCCTTTATCTAATGACTTGGGCATAGACGAAGGGAATTATACTACTCATAAGCTAAGTTGGTCCTAGATAGAAGTATAGGCAGACTGGATTACACAACCTAGACTGAAGCTGGTCCATTATGTAGGATTATCTGGGATTATATTAGATATCATTAGTTGTACATTTGTCATATATATCATTAGCTTTATTTGCCATATCTATAATTAGCCATGTATAGAAATACTTTAATTAGGATTGGTTCTAATTAGATTTTATTATAAGATTTCCTTATATACACATGTAAGTTCTTTATTTAAACCCGATTTGAGGTGAAGTATAATATAGAAAAAGCAATTGGAATTTCTCCGATTCCAGACATTATCATGTTATTAGAGTCATTGATCTGAAATCTTCATACAGTCCAGATTTCTCTTGGTGCATTGCTGCACAACAGTCCATTCTTCTTCTACACGATCAACAGATCCAGCGGAGGACGCTGGTCCTTTACCGTTCCCATCTTGTTGCAATCAAGGTTGTCCTTTTTTTTTTTCTGTTCACAGATTGGGGCCACTTTGCCCGACTCACATAGCGGTATATTTTTCATCTTTCATAACTGTGGTTATTTTTCTATGGCATCAATGAATTCCTCAAATAAGATTAAGAAGATCTGTCATGCCCTAAACTCGGAAACCGAGCTCACAAAATTTTCGATTGCCGAATCCGATGCCGACAGCTTCCGTAGTACCCCATTCTCTGCTCTCGGCACCCATATACCAGGTTCTGATCTTGAGATCTTATAAGGAGGATTTTTAACATGAATTTGATTCGCAATAAGCATAACCATAAACATAACTCATAAACAACAACCAACAACATTATCACAAATCCACTAAGATAAAAAACTTTGAGTACAATGCATAAGGGAAATACAATATCGATAATCAAAAGCTTTAGAAGCTCTGCGGCACGCTCCTGCTACTGCTCAGTTATGGTTAGCATCACTTGCACGCATTAATTGTGCATAAGCTTATAGAAAGCTTAGAGGGTGGTGAAAGTCTGTGCGTAATATAAACGTACTCAGAATGCAATGTTGGAGTAATGTGAAATATACTAGTAAGTCCATGAATGCAATCAGCTGTACTAAGGCTATGCGATGCAAGACATGAATGATATCGGCCATATCAAGACTATGCGAAGCAAGGCATGAATGATATCGGCCACACCAAGGCCATGCGATGCGAGATGCAACTCAAGCACACTAATCCTCATCCAAATCCACAATTAATGCAACTCATCACTAGCGCATCAAATATCAGTACAGTTCTCACTCTGAGTAATCACTAGGGTTTAGTACACTCCAAATGGCACTACACCTTCCCCAAGCACGCAGTTCAAGTGAGAGTAAGAAACCTCAGTATCTGCCTAGCCAATAGTCTGTCAATACCTATCTGGCACGTCGATAGCAAACTCATTTATGAGCTGGTCAAACTCAGCCTAGTAATTGCCCCTAACCCTCGGGCGGGTAAGGCCACACCCCCTTCTAACCGACCACGACACAGTAGGAAACACGACCTCCTGGTATTTGACCCTCATGTGCACATATATCCACTTGGTCTCAACGTTGGAGTCATCCTCTGGTACCATCGGGTTTAGGGAATTTCACCCAGGGACATCTATGACGCCCCGATGCTAGTAACAATATTTTCAGTGTCCAATCCTGTCATCCACGTTATGTTTGTGGAGGCTATGGCCCTGATGTTACTAAGGCGTATAGAAATCATATCACACAAATGCGAGATGCATAAATCATACTATCCAGTCATGCAACAATCCTTCACATACAGCGCGCTCATGTGGACAACTCTTATCAAGGAGTCTCATAATAATCTGCCGAATAGCATGTGTTATGATCAATCACTCCTCATATCAAACATACATATGATGCGCACGGGCATGGATCGTGAAGTTATACTAAGCATGTTATATGATGATGATGTACTCTCCTCATATTAAAGATAGGCCTAGATGGCTACTCATATCAAGAATGGGCCTAACAATCATGGGGGGTGTAACAGTTTGGGTTAGCCCACTAATGGAGGTGAGAATGGGCCTAACAAAGGGCCCTAGGGAGAGTTACAATGTGGACATTTAACCATCATTGCTCTTACAATGTGGATATCAAATCATCACTGCTCCCAAAGCATGGCCCATCATAAAAATCATTACATACATCGTGGTGGAATCACACATCACATCGGTCCTCATATACATCACTTTGGGCCTCACACAAGGGCCTCACATACATCGCATTAGGCCTCACTCATGGGCCTCACATACATCACATTGGGCCTCATACAAAGGCCTCATATACATCGCATTGGGCCACATCCAATGGGCCTTAAATATATCACAATGGGCCACGTCCCATGGGCCTCGAATATATTACAATGGGCCACATCCATGGGCCTCTCATACATTACACCAGGCCTCACTCATGGGCCTCATATACATTACATTGGGCCTCACCATATGGGCCTCACTCATGGGCCTCATATACATCACATCGGGCCTCATTATATCGGCTTTATACATCACATTGGGCCTCACTCATGGGCCACATATACATCAAGTGGGCCGCATCACATGGGCCTCATATACATCAAGTGGGCCGCATCACAGGCCCTCATATACATCAAGTGGGACCCACCATCCTAACTGGACTATCTACACCATTCATCATTTTTAAAGATCATTTAGAGCATTTCCAAAAAAAAAAAAATGAATCCTATCTCAAGATCATCTGGACCATACCATAAATAGCAGTGGAAATAATGATTTCCACTGTTTAAAATTCCCAGGGCCCACCATAACGTTGATTTTCATCCAATATGTTCATAAGGTCTCAAAGACCTGAATTAAGAGGAAAATAAATTTCATATTGATCCAAAGCTTCAGGAACCCCAAACGGGTTTCAATGGTAGGCGTTTAATCCTCCACTGATTTGTAGTGTGGTCCACCTGATAGATGGTGTGGACATAGAACATATACATCAGCAGTGGGTCCCACCGTCCTGCCATCTGGACAGTGTGGATAAGACCCATACATCAGGGTCGGACCCACAGAACTTGCTGACGTCAAAACATCAACTATCTAGCTGGTGGGACCCACATAGATGGATGGTTGAGATAAAACACATATACTAAGGTGGACCCCACTGTTCAGCAGCTGTTGAACGGTGTGGATCAGGCCCACACATCATGGTAGCCCGCTCAGCACAAAACAAATGGACGGTATGGCTGTAAACATCATGGTGCGTCCCACAACACACCGTCCAGGGACGGACGGTGTGGATGCAGAATATATACATCAAGGTGGGCCCCACCCCCACATGTGCCACACATGTGGGGTGGGCCCCACACGTCCTGAAGGAAATGGACGGACGGTGTGATATAACATATTCCTCATGTTGGAGCCACAGAACTTGCTGATGTAATGCAGCAGCTAAGGCTACTAGCCGTCCAACAGATGGACAACTCAGATATAACACATGCCTTATGATCAGACCCACCGTCCAGAGGTCTGGACATTGTGGATCTGAAGCACAAATATCGTGGTAGTCCCCACGTGGGACCCACATACTTGTTGATGTCATTACAGTAGCTGTGCTGCTCGTGGGGCCACAGATGGATAATCTGATATAGCACATACCTGATGATTAAGCCCATAGCCTGCTGACGTCAATACATGAGCTATATAGCTGCTGTAGGCACACTAGCTAACCTCCTTTCTCAACAAGTGGGTCCCACATGGGGCCCATCATAATAATAATAATAATAATAATATTATTATTACTACTTTTGTTAGGAGCTGTTGTTAGACAACAGCCTGTCCAGCAAAACATGGTTTGTCCAGCCCATTTCTTGGACGATTGGGGCTGGACGGTGGAGATAAAACCCAAACTACATAGTGGGGTCCATGAAAATGGGAGAGAGAGAGAGAGAGAGAGAGAGAGAGAGAGAGAGAGAGAAACGTGTGAAGGGGAGGGACCCGCCACTATGGGCCCTCCCTTTACTCAATACAATGCATTCATCAAGTGGGTTCCATCACAAGTGGGCCCTCAAATAAAAATCAACGGTAAAAATCCTAAGATCGCCCACCGATTGCACTCCTTCTCGATCCTTTAGCTTCCTTAGCTCCTTGGCTTTGATTTTGATGGAGGATGATGAAGTATGGATGGATAGGATGAGAGATTGGGTGGTAGGGAGTGGTCCACACTTGGGGTTCTCTCTTAGAAAGCTTGGACGGTCACCTCCCTTGGGTTGCTTGGGAAATGGATTGAGAAAGAGAGAGAGAGAGAGAGAGAGAGAGAGAGATGTGTTGTAAGAGAGAGGTGATGGGTGATGGGTGTAAGGAAGGGATGGGTAGAGAGAGAGTGAGAGTTGACTTTAGATGAGAGAGGTATAGGTTGCCATGCCTTGTTGGTGAGAGAGGGATGGGCTAGGTATGGGTTGTACTTTGATTGATTGATGTGATGGGTTGTAGAGATTCTCTTGGGATTCGCAACGCGTGACATTTATCTCAAAATAAATGCGGGTCCACAACTCCTGGCCTGGGTATCACATCGGTGCATGAGATGCGGCGTTGGAACCGGGGCGACGGCGCGGTCGCTAGGGTACAAGTTTCGAGTCGAGTTAACTCAAATATACAGGATGCGACTTAACGTGCAAACGCCGATTATAAGTCACGGGTCGCTAGAATTCGATGGAGAGGATCAGTACGGACTAAGATACGGGCCTTACATGATTTATGTTAAGTTGGATGGGAAGAATTTTTCCTTATGGCAATTTCATTTCAAGCATTTTCTAGCAAGAAAGAGCCTTTATGGCTATGTGGATGGTTCTATGGGAAAACCAACCGATGAAAAGAACTCATAACTTAGACTACCAATAATTCAAAGGTGGTCACATGGATCCTTAATAGTGTTGAGAACAACATTGCAATTAAACTCACATCTTTCAAGGCAACATCAGAAATATGAGCTTACTTGAAAATGTGTTATCAGCAATCAAATCATACTCGTAGATATCAAGTAGAGTACGAGTTGTCAAAACTAGAACAATGATCTCTAAGTGTCCAAGATTTTTCTTCTAAGCTTATATCCCTTTTACGTGAGATTCAACTTATAGATCCAGTGATCCCTGCCACAGTAGTAGAGACAGTGAAGACACTTCGAGAAATAAGTAAATTGATGCAATTCCTGTATAAACTCCATCCGAAATTTGAGCCAACCCGGGCTGCACTAATGAACTGACCTCAACTTCCATCTCTTGAGGTAGCCTTATCAGATTTAATGGCATAAGAGACACATTGGAAAACCATTACTTCCATGAGAGAAACTATTCCTGATGTTGCCCTCATTACTCGCAATGTTATGGGAAGGTCACGTGACATGTCAAAAGTTAAGTGTTATAATTGTGATGAATTTGGTCATGTAGCTACTTGTTGTACCAACAAGAAAAAGCCTATTATATCATCTGATACAAGTATTCTATTTTGTCGATACTGCAAACAAGAAGGACATGACATAGCAAACTGCCCAATTCGACCTCCTTTACCCCCTTAGTACCAGCGACGTGGACATGCATTTGTGGCATCTCCTTCTGAGAAGACTGATTCTTCCTCTTTTGTCTCACCCTCATTAGTACAGCCAAATCTACTTTCTCCACAACAAATTCTCCAGGCTATGGTTTTCTCAAGTTCTATAGGTAATATTGACTCTACCAAAACCTAGTATATTGATTTGGGGACTTTTAATCACATGACTGGTGACATTTCTTGTTTAACTAACTGTGTTCCATATAGAAGCGTGGGTTCCATCTCTACTGCAAATGGCAACCAGTTTCTATATCATATATTGGTTCCTTAAAAGTTTCACCTTCATCATCTCATAATTTCTTCCTTCAAAAAGTATTTTATGTTCCCAAGTTATCTGCTAACTTGGTTTTTTTTGCCCAACTCGTTGAGAATAACTGTTTAGTCTGGTTTTCTCGATTTGGTTATTTCATACAGGATCTAAAAACAGGGAGGCTGATTGGGAAGGGCCATAAGAGAGGGCGGTTGTTCATCCTGGAGTTTGATCATGTTGTTCTCTAATCCAAATGTTTCTTTTTACCATCTTCTAGTGACATTTCTTTTGCTAATAAGTATTGGAAATTATGGCATACTCATTTAGGTCATCCTAATTCTAAGAATTTATTATCCTTGTTTAAGTTTGGTCTGTTAAATGATGATATGAATATTAGTCCTAATTCTATTAATATGACTTGTGTTAGTTGTAAACTATGTAAATCTATTACATTACCGTTTACATTAAGCAACTCTCGAGCTCCCACCCTATTTGATCTTGTTCATACTGATGTCTGGGGTCTATCTCCTATTATGGCTCCTAGTGGTTCTGTGTATTATATTATCTTTGTGGATGACTTTTCAAGGTACACGTGAATATATTTCATGAAACACAAGTCAAAAGCCTTTTCTTGCTACAGTAAATTTTCAACATATGTAGAGACCTGATTTTAAAAGAAAATTAAGATTCTATGATCAGCTTTTGGTGGTGAGTATATCTCTTCAGAATTTTAGAACTTTTTTAGTTTGAATGGTACTATACATCAATGGTCTTGCCCTCACACACTGAAGCAAAATGGCATAGCAGAACACAAAAATAGGCATATAACTGAGATGACTACCACAACGTTGAACTATATAAATGTTCTTAAATTTTTATGGGCTGAGGCAAAATCAACAACGGTATATCTGATCAATCGATTACTGAAAAGGCCAAGCTATATGTCCTCGAGGGGGGGTGAATAGGACAATGCCAAATAAAAACTTAAAACAACGGAATAATAAAGAAAATGATAGCCAAATTAAATAATAATGCAGGAAAGAAAAACAACCTCAAAATTCAGATCTTGAGAGGTTGATACAAACGTTATTCTAAGGACAACCTTACACCAAAAACAGAGTTTATGGTAGGACAACCTTATTTCTAGAAAGGTCTTTGTATCAAGTCTCAAATCGAAGAGGAATACAAAAATAAATATGAACTGAATTGAAATAACTTGTAATTAAAGATGTATTGTTCTAGGGACAGCCATACACCATAAAAATGGCAGGGCAACCTTGCTGGAACAACTTTCAAAATGAAATTGAAAAACAAGCTTATAAAGGAATAGCAGAAAGTAAATTCTAAGCTATTACAACATTCTCACAAAGCTTGAAATAATTACAACATTCACCACCATACATACATCCCACAAAAAGAATAAAAACAATTAAAAGAATAAATCAATCAACCACAACTCAAAGGATTTATAGTGGTTCGCCTGTGTGTTCACCAACTGTTATCCAACAGCCACACAAAAAGCTACTCCACTCCTAATATCCTCACACCGGGGATATTAGCGTTCACTAAAGATAGGTTTTCCCAGGTTCACCCAAAACCCTTACAATTGTGTCTTTGTATGTGGGCTTACACAATTAAAAAAACCCACTTCGAGTTTTCTGGCTTTCCTCGGATAACCAATATAACAAGATTTTTCCGCAAATCTTGAAAGAAACCAAAAATAATAGAAAGGAATTTACAATATGTAAAATACCGAATATCTCCTTCGTTGTAGCACCGGTAGAACCAAATCAAAGTAGATGATTGAATGTCCAAGTTCAATGTCCAAGATTGATTACAATGGTTCTAGTTCTAATAGATTTTAAATTAAACCAAATAGGGCTTGCCTTAATTGATTTTGATTCCAAAGAAAGGGAATAACAATTCCTCTTTTCAAATCAGATTAGAATAGTAGAAACAAAATCAATTAAAATAAAGCTAAGGAAAGAAGATATTAAATAAGCACACTTAGCTTAAATGGAGCACAGAATTATCTCTCAGAAGTTCGACGAAGATTGGCTTGAATACTATAATTAAATCGATGATTTCTTCTGAGATTCGTGCACTATTTATAGGTGAAAAGATCTTGTCTTCGACTGGTCTAGAGTGCTCTACGACTAGTCGAAGCTCTAACAGATATTTGAAAGATTAGGCGGGATAAGCTCAGACCGTTCTACGACTGGTCGTAGCCCTCCTACGACTGGTCGTAGGTCACCTACGACTGGTCGTAGGTTCTGAATATCTTCGCTGGACTTCGAGTCGTAGATTCTACGACTGGTCGAAGATGCAGAAACACTGTTCCTACGACTGGTCGAACAGATTCCAGGACTAGTCGAAGGCTAACAGATTTTATCCGAAATTTGTAACAAACTTACGACTGGTCGAGGAATTTCTTAGACTGGTCGAAGTAAGTCTAGGACTAGTCGAAGAAGGCCTAGGACTAGTCGAAGAACAGACCAATCACATGTAAAATAACATTCGGTTTATGTATCCGAAATGACCTACTTCTAAGGTCATCCTATGGTCAAACAAACCTCAATCATGAAGTATGGACATTGAAACAAGAGACCATGAAGAATGAGCCTTGAAGTCTTGATGAAGATTAAACCTTGAAGTAGCTCAATCTTGAAAGTGGCTTGAGTTTCAGCTTGAGTCTTGATTTCAGCTTGACTTTCAACTTGAGTCTAGAGTTCAGCTTGAGTCTCAACTTGAGTCTTGCCTTGTACTTTCTTTTTCTTTTCAGCTTGAGTCTTGTGAGCAGTTCTTACATTTAAGAGTCTTGTCTTGTGATCAGTTCTTTCATTCAAGATCCTGAGTCTTGTACTTGAGAGCTTTGCTTGATGTGAGCTTAGCTTGTTCATGTATGTTGATCCTTGAGAGAGCTTCACTTAAGCAGGTTATATATAACATAACAGTGATTTTGGCACCACAAATTTGACAACAAACAGGGATATAAACTATAGCACTTACAATCTCCCCCTTTGTCAAATTAGTGACAAAAACACATAACCAAACAAAAGTAAAACAACTGGTTAATACATGCAAATCAATAAGCAACATTAAACATTCAACCAGTTTCAACATTCAACAAGATCAAACATATATTCTTCTTAACACCCCACTCCCCCTGAGTAACATAACCAATGCTACTCCTCTCACAATCACATTAACAACAAACCATTCTCCCCCTTTTTGTCACAATATGACAAAGGAGAACTAAATAAAGGAATGAGAGTAAACATGAGGAGGAAATAGAGTATAGCAAAAGAGACATAGAGATACTCAAGATAGCATCACAGATATCCAGCATAAAGATTACATTAAGAACAAATATCCAGCATAGAATCCAACTCAAACTCAATCAAACAAGAGCAAAGTAATAAAGTTATTACATACAAAAAGTCTCATAGAAACTAGTCAGAATTAGAACTTGAAGATGGAGCAGGAATAGAAGGATCAAGTTGGTGCATGCCTTTGTTCAAGCGCCTTAGATATTTGCGCATATACTTGAATTGCAAATCATGAGCAACAGACATGTTCTCCAACTTAACATTAATATTCTCAACTCTACCTTCTAATGCACTCAGACGTGCATCAAATGAAGAAGGCTCATAATCTGGATCATTAGCTGAGTCAGAATCCAGTTCCTCAAAAATATCATCCATATTAATATCAACACCAGCTTCTTCAGGACCACCACCACCACCACCTTGTTCAGGAAGCAGATCCAACTTCATCTTATTAATATTTGAATTGTTGAAGATCAGATGATGGATAGGTGCTTCATCAACAGGCATATCGACTAACATGTGAGTAGCCAATACAGTCATAAAGTATGCAAACGGAATGTCACTATGACCAGGATGGAGGCGAAACTGAAGAATGAAATGACAGATTAAGGAAGGCAAACAAATCTGAGTACCATTTGAGATAGCATGGATACCATTTGAAGTGAAACCCGTGCTCCACGACTGGTCGTGGGTATCTACGACCGGTCGTAGTACGACTGGTCGTGTATACTCACGACTGGTCGTATAAACCCCAAAAATTTAATTTACTTACAATTTACACAAAAATTGAAATTTAATCTAGCAAATATATACAATAATATACAAGAAGGCATAAATTATCAATTTAAAATGCACATGCCAAGATCAAATTTAATCTTTTTGAACCTGCTTTTATCAAGAGGTTTTGTGAAAATATCAGCACGTTGATCTTCAGTAGGAATATATTCTAGAGATATAACTTTTTCTTCTACTAATTCCCTTATATAATGAAATCTAATGTCAATATGCTTAGTACGAGAATGCTGAATAGGATTTTTTGAAATATTTATCGCACTGGAATTATCACAGTGTAATAACATAGAATCCTGTTTAATTCCATAATCACTTAGCATTCGTTGCATCCAGACAAGTGTGTACATGCATTACCAGCTGCTATATCAGCTTCAATTGTTGAAAGTGATATAGAATTTTGTTTCTTACTAAACCAGAAACTAGACAATTTCCAATGAAAAACAACCACCACCGGTTGATTTTCTATCATCTAGATTACCGGCCCAGTCAGAGTACCCAGCTAATTTAACATTGGTTTCATGAGGATACCAGAGACCGAGATTTACAATATTTGCGACATATCTAATAATTCGCTTGACAACAATCAAGTGAGATTCTTTTGGATGAGATTGATATCTTGCGCAAATACCAACACTTAGAGAAATATCAGGTCTACTAGTTAAATATAACAAACTACCAATCATACTCGATAAAGTTTTGAGTCAACATTTTTACCATTAGAGTCTTTTGAGAGTTTCAGGGTAGTACTCATAGGAGTATCGAAATTCTTGCCATTCTCAAATCCAAATCTCTTAATTAGATTCAAGGCATACTTAGATTGAGAAATGAATATTCCTTGATTGTTGCTTTACTTGCAATCCAAGGAAATAAGTCAATTCCCCAACCATGCTCATTTCGAATTGTGATTTCATCAAATCTGCAAACTCAGTAGTCAAGTCAGTACAAGTTGATCCATAAATGATATCATCAACATAAATCTGCACCATTAAGATATGATCATTATGTTTTTTAACAAACAGAGTTTTATCAACAGATCCCATTTGAAAATTATGACTTAAAAGAAATTTCGTTAGTTTCTCATACCATGCCCTAGGTGCTTGTTTTAATCCATAAAGTGCCTTTTTAAGCCGATATACATGATCAATATTTTTGGAATCTTCAAATCCCATTGGTTGTTCAACATAGACTTCTTCATGTAAATCGCCATTTAGAAAAGCACTTTTACATCCATCCGATAGATCTTTATCTTTTTAAAACATGCAATGGATATAAATAGTCTGATAGATTCAAGACGTGCTACTGGTGCAAAGGTTTCATCGAAATCAATCCCTTCAATTTGAGTATAACCTTGTACCACCAGTCTAGCCTTGTTTCTAATTATATTTCCACATTCGTCAGACTTATTTTTGAAAATCCATTTTGTTCCAATGATGTGTTTATCTTTAGGTCTTGGTACGAGATACCAAACATCATTTCTTATGAATTGGTTGAGTTCATCTTGCATCGCAACAATCCAGTTCTCATCAGTAAGCGCTTCTTTTACGTTAGATGGTTCAATTTGGGATGTAAAACATACATAATTACATATATCCTCAAGTTGTCTACGGGTGCGAACACCGGTGAGAGGGTTTCCAAGAATTTGTGTTGTTGGATGATCTTTAACAGTCCTTAACTCAGAATCAGTCTGATTCGATGAAGTATCGGGTTTATCAATGATTAGTACTTCATCATTATCTGAATTAGAAGTTGGTGTGTTTAAATGATCATCAATGACAACATTGATGGATTCTTGAATCACACCAGTCCTTTTGTTCAGGACTCTATAAGCTCGACTGTTTAAAGAGTATCCTAGAAAAATACCTTCATCACTCTTTGTATCGAACTTTCCCAAATTTTCACGATCACGTAAAATATAGCACTTGCTGCCAAAAACTCGAAAGTATTTAACAGTAGGCTTTTTATTGAACCACAATTCGTAAGCCGTTTTATTATTATCTTTTTTAGTGTAGACTCGGTTAATAATATAGCAAGCTGTGTTGACTGCTTCAGCCCAAAGATTTTTAGAGAGCTTCATGCTATTCAACATGACATTAGCCATTTCTTGAAGC
The DNA here is from genome assembly GCF_029962835.1 of Magnolia sinica. Classification (NCBI taxonomy): domain Eukaryota; kingdom Viridiplantae; phylum Streptophyta; class Magnoliopsida; order Magnoliales; family Magnoliaceae; genus Magnolia; species Magnolia sinica. The sequence goes on along the minus strand of NC_080590.1, from coordinate 62,389,954 downwards.
ACCCTATTCTTCCTTTCTACAATTCCATTTTGTTGTGGAGTTTTGGGAGCAGAGAATTCATGTAATATTCCTTGGTCGGTACAGAACTTCTCAAAATTGCTATTCTCAAATTCAGATCCATGATCACTACGAATTTTACTGATTTGAGAGGATTTTTCAGTTTGAATCCTTTTGAGAACTTTTCTTACTTCTTCAAGGGTTTCAGATTTATCCCTTAAGAAGACTACCCAAGTGAATCTGGTAAAGTCATTAACTATTACCAAGATGTACTTTTTACCACCACGACTTTCCGTCTCGGTAGGTCCTACCAGTCCATGTGGAGAAGTTCGAGTGGTCTTGATGTGGTATTTGAATTCACCTTTTGTGTGAGTTCTTTGTTTGTTTGCCTATCCGGCACTCACCACATATTTTATCTAATTTCAAGTTTGGGTAAACCTCTTACAAGTTCTCGTTTGCTCAATCGATATAAATTTCGATAATGTACATGTCCAAGACGTTTGTGCCATAAATCGGCCTCGTCTGTATGGACCATGTAACATGTTTGATTAGATGAGCTGGATTCACTAATAATATAGCAATTTTCGGACGTTCTACGTCCAGTTAATATTACAGAACCCTTATTATTTAATATCTCACACCTTTGATTAGAAAACCGAACATTATGGTTATTATCACATATTTGTGATATACTAAGCAAGTTGTGCTTTAGGCCTTCAACATATAAAACATTTTTAAACACGGAAGATTAAAAAGTTGAACCGTACCTTGGCCTATTATCTTGCAGTTGCTACCATCACCAAATGTGTGACCCATCAGTCATATCTTTCAGATCGGTGAATAAAGCTTTGTCACTGTCATATGCCTGGAGCATCCACGTCTAGGTACCACTTTGAATGACTTGTTGCTTTGAAAGCGGTGTGAGCAACCAAGCGGTGACTTTAGGAACCCATTTCATAATTGTTTTGGGTTTAGGAACATAGTTGGTCTTCTTTTGTGTATACTTGTAGGAATGACCTATAAAGTTAGATTTTAATAGCTCCTTGAGTAAATCAACTATCTTTTCAGCTAGTGGATTTCGATTCGATTAAAGTTGACATGGTTGTTTCTAGGTTTTTGAAAAGTTTTTGAATTTTTAGAAAAATCTTGATAAGTACTTTTCCCTTTTGAGTTTGAGGACTCTCCTTTAACAAACATAGGAGGAGTATACTTTTGTTTAGGAGGTTGATTTTTATCATAGCCCAACCCGGATCGATCGCCACATTTTCTTGATCCGGATAACAATTTTTCTAACTTTGGATCACCTTGGGCATATTTTCATGTGTTCTTTAAACTCAGAAAGAGGAAACTTCACTTTTAAGTTTCTCAATTTCAGATTTTAAATCAACAATTTGAGAGTTTTTAAATTCCAAATCGCATTTTGATTTTTCAAAATTATCTGAAATTTGTGATTTTTCTAAGACAAGCGATTCAAAACAATTTTTGAGTTTAGAAAACTTTTCTTTTTGAAGTTTAAGTTTGACAACAATTTTACAACTTTCCTTATATAGGGCATTGTAAGCATCTTGAAGATCATCTTCATTTTCACATTCACTATTCAGATTTTCTTCACTTGTAGAGTCATTATCCGAAAATGTGAATTTGGCTAGAGTCATAAGAGCTTTAACCTCATTGCCCGACTCAGTTTCAGAATCTTCTGATTCAGAAGAACCTTCAGAATCCGATGATTCATCCCATGTAGCCAACATACCCTTCTTCTTGGGTTTGTCCCTTTTAGGACATCTATTTGCTAAGTGCCCATATTCTAGACGGTTGTAACATTGACTATCTTTCAAAGATTTTTGAAATTTGGGTCTAAACTTCCTTTTGTCATTTGATTTTTGAAAATCAACTCTTTTCTTGCTTTTGAAAATTTTGTAAAATTTTTTAGCTAAAAGAGCCATGTCATCTTCTGAATCAGAATTTTCTTCTGAACTACATTTAGAAGATTTTAGAGCGATAGATTTACCTTTAGGAGCTTTAAAGTTTAACTCGTAGGTTTGTAGAGAACCAACTAGTTCTTCAACCCTCATATTATCTGTATCACGAAGTTCCTGGATTGCGGTTACTTTAGAATTGAACCGTTCAGGAAGTGAGCGTAATATTTTTGCACATACTTTACTTTCTGGGATTTTATCGCCAAGACCCCACATTGAGTTTACAATGTCATTCAATCTAGTGTAAAAGTCCATAAACATCTCATTTTCCTCCATATGAATTTCTTCAAATCTGGTTGTGAGGAGTTGGACTTTAGATTTTTTGACAATTGTAGTACCCTCGTGTGTCATTTCTAATGTATCCCAAGCTTGCTTTGCAGTATCACAGGAAATGATTCTTTTGAACTCATCCGGTGATAGTGCACAAGTAATTGCATTTAGTGCTTTAGCATTTGCACTACTCTCACTTTTCTGAAGGGTCGTCCATTGGTAATATGGTGTGGTTTTCATAGACTTTGAACCATCAACCCCAGTAACTTCCATGATAGGAGGATTCCATTCAGTCACTGTGGCTTGCCACACATTTTCATCGATTGATTCGAGGAAGATCCTCATTTTGGCTTTCCAATAAGCATAGTTGGAGCCATCAAAGGGTGGAGGCCTAGTGACTGAAAGGCTATCAAAATTTGACATCTGAATAGCTTAAATCGTTAGCTCAGGAATTAAATCCAAGAATTAAAAAGAGCTATTAGGCTCTGATACCACTTGAAAAGGCCAAGCTATATGTCCTAGAGGGGGGGTGAATAGGACAATGCCAAATAAAAACTTAAAACAGCGGAATAATAAAGAAAATGATAGCCAAATTAAATAATAATGCAGGAAAGAAAAACAACCTCAAAATTCAGATCTTGAGAGGTTGATACAAACGTTATTCTAAGGACAACCTTACACCAAAAACAGAGTTTATGGTAGGACAACCTTATTTCTAGAAAGGTCTTTGAATCAAGTCTCAAATCGAAGAGGAATACAAAAATAAATATGAACTGAATTGAAATAACTTGTAATTAAAGATGTATTGTTCTAGGGACAGCCATACACCATAAAAATGGCAGGGCAACCTTGCTGGAACAACTTTCAAAATGAAATTGAAAAACAAGCTTATAAAGGAATAGCAGAAAGTAAATTCTAAGCTATTACAACATTCTCACAAAGCTTGAAATAATTACAACATTCACCACCATACATACATCCCACAAAAAGAATAAAAACAATTAAAAGAATAAATCAATCAACCACAACTCAAAGGATTTATAGTGGTTCGCCTGTGTGTTCACCAACTGTTATCCAACAGCCACACAAAAAGCTACTCCACTCCTAATATCCTCACACAGGGGATATTAGCGTTTACTAACGAATAGGTTTTCCCAGTTCACCCAAAACCCTTACAATTGTGTCTTTGTATGTGGGCTTACACAATTAAAAACCCCCACTTCGAGTTTTCTGGCTTTCCTCGGATAACCAATATAACAAGATTTTTCCGCAAATCTTGAAAGAAACCAAAAATAATAGAAAGGAATTTACAATATGTAAAATACCGAATATCTCCTTCGTTGTAGCAGGTAGAACCAAATCAAAGTAGATGATTGAATGTCCAAGTTCAATGTCCAAGACTTGATTACAATGGTTCTAGTTCTAATAGATTTTAAATTAAACCAAATAGGGCTTGCCTTAATTGATTTTGATTCCAAAGAAAGGGAATAACAATTCCTCTTTTCAAATCGATTGGAATAGTAGAAACAAAATCAATTAAAATAAAGCTAAGGAAAGAAGATATTAAATAAGCACACTTAGCTTAGATGGAGCACAATTATCTCTCGAAGTTCGACGAAGATTGGCTTGAATACTATAATTAAATCGATGATTTCTTCGAGATTCGTGCACTATTTATAGGTGAAAAGATCTTGTCTTCGATCGTCTAGAGTGCTCTACGACTAGTCGAAGCTCTAAGAGATATTTGAAAGATTAGGCGGGATAAGCTCTGACCGTTCTACGACTGTCGTAGGCTGTTCTACGACCGGTCGTAGGTCACCTACGACCGGTCGTAGGTTTGCTTCGACCAGTCGTAGTCCTGCAAAGGTTCGCTCGACTTCGAGTCGTAGATTCTACGATCGGTCAAGATGCGAAACACTGCTTCCTACGATCGGTCGAATGCATTCCGTGACTAGTCGAAGGCTACAGATTTTATCCTAATTTGTAACAAACTTACGATCGATCGAGGAATTTCTTAGATCGGGTCGAAGTAAGTCTAGGACTAGTCGAAGAAGGCCTAGGACTAGTCGAAGAACAGACCAATCACATGTAAAATAACATTCGGTTTATGTATCCGAAATGACCTACTTCTAAGGTCATCCTATGGTCAAACAAACCTCAATCATGAAGTATGGACATTGAAACAAGAGACCATGAAGAATGAGCCTTGAAGTCTTGATGAAGATTAAACCTTGAAGTAGCTCAATCTTGAAAGTGGCTTGAGTTTCAGCTTGAGTCTTGATTTCAGCTTGACTTTCAACTTGAGTCTAGAGTTCAGCTTGAGTCTCAACTTGAGTCTTGCCTTGTACTTTCTTTTTCTTTTCAGCTTGAGTCTTGTGAGCAGTTCTTACATTTAAGAGTCTTGTCTTGTGATCAGTTCTTTCATTCAAGATCCTGAGTCTTGTACTTGAGAGCTTTGCTTGATGTGAGCTTAGCTTGTTCATGTATGTTGATCCTTGAGAGAGCTTCACTTAAGCAGGTTATATATAACATAACAGTGATTTTGGCACCACAAATTTGACAACAAACAGGGATATAAACTATAGCACTTACAATTACCATCAAGTGTCTTGATAAATAAAAAATCACCATCATTCCTCCTTTATGGTAAAGATCCTGATTATAGACGGCTATGGATGTTTGGTTGCATTGCTTTTGTCCATCTTCCAGAGTAAAAAGGGGATAAACTGAACCCTCGAGCAACCAAATGTGTCTTTCTTAGATATGGTGAAAATCAGAAGGGGTACCGTTGTTATGATCTGTGTGTTCATCGTGTCTAGGTGTCTCGTCATGTTACTTTCTTTGAGCACTTACTGTATTATAAAGCTTTCCATCAATCCCAATCTATTCCTCTTGTGCCTTCTTTGATTTCTCATATGACCTCCTTTGATAAATCTCAATCTATTCCTCTTATGCATTCTTCTTCTACCTCTTTTCAGGTTTATCAACACCTGATACAACCTGCTACTCTTGTGCCCTCTCCAACAGTGATACCTTCTTCAGATCCAGTGCCATCTCCTCATGTTGAGCCAGCGAATATTCCTCCTTCCACTAATGTTCATTACGTTGTTCTAGTCATCCATTCGTTCATCCTACTCATTGAAATCTCATTGCCTCTCATCATTCCTTATTTTCCAGATTAGATTATTTGGTTGTTCCTACATCTTATTCTCAGACATTTGCATAACAATGTTGGGTAAAGGCCATAGATGACAAAATTCAGGTCCTCGAAGAAAATGGTACTTGGACTTTGGTTCCTTTACCTGAGGGGAAGCAAGTTATCGGCAACAAATGGGTATATACCATGAAATTAAAATTAGATGGAAGCCTGGATCAATATAAAGCTCATCTTGTGCCCCAAGGGTATAAACAAGAGTATGGTGTGGATTATGATGAAACTTTCGCTCTTGTTGGAAAAATGAAAACAGTCTGATCGTTGATTTCTATCTCTTCTTCCAAAGGTTGGGCAACTTAATTAGCTTGATGTTAAGAATGCCTTCCTCCATGGGGATCTTAAAGAGGAGGTCTACATAAAAACAGCCACCTGACTATAAATCAAAGAATCCTAAACTGGTTTACAAATTATCTAAAGCTTTGTATGGGCTCAAACAAGCACCACAGGCATGGTTTGAAAAGTTCCCTAGAGTGTTAACCCAGGTTGGCTATTCTCAAAGTCAATATGACTCATCAATGTTTATACTCAAGACTGGTTTAGGTCTTGTTGTTTTATTGGTCTATGTTGATGATATTCTCATAACTAGCAGTGACGTGCAAAGCATTGCTAATCTCAAATCATTACTGTTCACCTCATTTCATATGAAGGATCTGAGGCCATTAACATATTTTTTGAGAATTGAAATATCTTATACATCTCAAGGATATCTCCTTAGTCAACGGAAGTATACTAATGATTTGATTAAGCAAGCAAACCTTACAGATTTTAAGTCCTAATAAAATCCTCTAGAATTAAATGTCAAGTATGGAAAAGATGATGGAGATCCTCTCTCAGATGTTACAACCTATAGGTAGTTGGTGGGAAGCTTAGTCTATCTCACTATGACTCATCATGATATCGCACATGTAGTTCATATTGTTAGCCAGTTTGTTGCAGCACCTTGTACATTACATATGACAGCAGTTCATTACATTATTTGATATCTTCGAGGTACCCTTGATGAGGCGCTTCTCTTTCCATTCTCAAATGATCTGCAGTTATTTACTTATTCTGATGCTGACTGGACAGGATGTCGCACTTCACGACGATCTACTACTGGCTATTGTGTTTTCTTGGGACAATTATTGGTTAGCTAGAAATGTAAGAAGCAAACCACGGTATTTTGATCCAGCACAGAAGCTAAATACCGTGCAATGACAGAAGCTTGTAGTGAAATTACTTGGTTCAAGGGATTGTTAAAAGATCTTGGGATTCATTTATCTTCGCCAACTCCATTATATGCTGACAACTTGAGTGCTATTCAGTTGGCTTCCAATCTAATATTTCACGAGTGCACTAAGCACATTGAAGTTGACAACCACTTTGTGCGAGAAAAATACACGGCTGGAATCATTTCTCTCCTACATGTGACATCAGAGCTACAACTTGCTAATTTATTTACAAGATCCATGACATTATCCCAACATAAGTTTCTTAGTAGAAAACTAATGTTGGTTCGTTCTCCCACATCAGTTTGAGGGGGGGTGTAGGATTATGTGGGATTATATTAGATATCATTAGTTGTACATTTTCCATGTATAGCATTAGCTTTATTCACCATATCTATAATTAGTCATGTATAGAAATATTTTAATTAGGATTGATTCCAATTAGATTTCATTGTAAGATTTCCTTGTATACACATGTAAGTTCTTTATTTAAACCTGATTTGGGGTGAAGAATAATATAGAAAAAGTAATTGGAATTTCTCCAATTCCATACATTATCACATTATAAACAAACTGGATTACACGAAGCTAACATAAGTAAACTAAGATAAGTAATGTTGCATCATAGAGTTGCGTTGTGTTGGGTTATTGATGGCACAGAGTTCTTCGATCTTCTTCCTATTCATAAAACTTTGAGGTGGTAACTAGAAAGAGATCTCCATAGCTACTCCTCACGTCTACCAATATAGAAATAACCATGTGGGCCCATAAACAGTTGTGGCTTATTATGCAACACTAGTTGTGCTAGTCGTCTGTCGTGGGTTAGCCATTAGTTGCATACATCTTGTACCCACTATATGGATAAGTGTTCTTCTCATGATGCCATATGTTGTTGATCGTTATCCATTTCTCCACTTCAATATGTAATGTGTTGTGATAGTTGGCCAACTTGGCATTGATGTTATGTCATCTTATAGCTCATTAAGCGGTTTCGATCGTAAGGGCTTCTTCTTTGTGATGCTATGGTGCATCGGTCAAAATTTTCACTAGCCGTGACCATATTTCATCAATACCTTTTGTTGGTCATGAGACCAACAGTAAGTAGTCGACTCGTAGCTCGTTAAATGATCTTGACACTTTATTGTTGGCATTTTTTGAAATTTTAGATTTTAAAAACTTACTGCTTTATCAGGATTTTAAAAATTTTTGAATGTTAACTATTTTTCATTTTTTTAGTCTTTTACAAATTTTATGGTGTTTTTAAATTGAAATTTCTAAATTTTTTATAATTTCTGTAAATTTTATGAATTTTTGGCATTTATTATTTTGATGTGAATTTTGAAGAATTTGCTACGTTTTATGGCTTTTGGATTTTTATGAACCTTGAGTAGGATGTAAATGCAAAATATGGGCTGCCTTTATTGTGATAGACATCTTCAGAAGATTGGGCAACTTATTCTGTTGTCATGGGGACAACGAACTGATTGATGTTTTACTGTCTTTCCCCTCAGGAGGTAGGGTTAGAAAATACATTAGGTGGATCCTCACCATTCTGTCCAAGCATCATGATGAATCTAGGGTTGGGTTCCGAATTGTCGTTGGATGTGATGGCTCTTGAGCCATCCCCGAGTCCTTAGAGTTCCTTAGGTTCTTACAGGCTTGAATGAGATTGAACAACGGTCTTGTCAATGAATAACAAATTCTCCCCCTTGCTTGGGTCTTCATCGATTCACTCAGTTAGCCTGTGCAGTTGGTCCTCTAAGGAGGAGTTTAGTTTGTCATTTGAATGGTTAATCTCCATACTAATGAATTTAATTGGTGGGTAGATGAAAGGACCTTCTGTCACACCCTAAATTTTTGGACTGAGTTCTTTCGGCTCAATCACCTAGTCACGAATGTGACTTAGCTATTTTAAATAGTAAACAACTATCAATGCTCACATTCCAACTTATATAACTAGGATATAAGAAAAATTAAAGAATATTAATTAGAATGAATATTAAGAGTTAGTTTGCAGACCACTTATTAAAAAATAATAATAAATTTATTTTAAAGCCCCTACAAAGCCAATAAAATAAGCTTATTCTTTAATCTCTGATTCAGTCTCAAAACTAGGTTCAACATTCTCCCAGAACTTCTTTTGTTCGTACTTCTCCAACATTATTCTTACTCTTTCCACATCTATTGGAGGGATATTATAAAAATCATAGGGTCATTCCCAAATGCGACAAATATACTCTTTATCCTAGATGGTCAATTCTCAACACGGTGAGCTATATAAGGTCGATACGCAATTATATGCATGCTTTGACAACTTAGTCATATAGCAAGTGTTAGTTCATAATAAATTCACAAAATATAGAAATTAATGTATGAATATGTTGATTGCATGAAATCTTCCACCACATTTCTAGTATAGTTAATCATTTGAGCCATCAAGGCTAAGTCTATTTCACCTCAGCCTACCAACCCCCACCTAACCCACATAGGTTGTTCCTCATCTATATACCAAGCATAAAAGCCTCACATATCAACTAACCATCCTATTGTAAGCAACCACTTGGCCTCATTTAATGGATAACCCATTACGAGCTGGTTAGATTCCTTCCCTGTTTGGCTTTAAGTTCGAGATGAAGGTCCTATTGACACCAACTAGGGTTGAGGATTCATACCCCTACAGCCTCTCCTCCCATCTATTTAAGGGACATCTCGTTCCTTGAGTTTTTTGGTGTTCACATATATAGAATGTTTCTCCTTATTCTCCCATCTTCTCAATACACCCATCTTCTAAATTAATGATAATGCATGCGAAAAGCACAATAATTAAATGCAATACAAGATCATTATTATCAATGCAAAGTTATGACACACATATTAAGATACCATCCATGTAAGTAACCACTTCCCCAAATCGTATAGTTGACATGTGTATAATGTTTTTTCTTCATATTTAATTGACAATAGAGCTATAATATCTTAGAAAAAATGATTTTTTTTTTCTCTAAACCTACTATATTTGGAACTTGTAAATTTCGTCACCTATTATCCTATTTAGTTATCATGTAGGTCCAACTGTGGAACATGCCTTTAAACTCTTAATAATTGCTTTGATCAAAGAACACTAGCATTAAATCATTCATAACTAAATTAAGCTATATGTTTAAGTTGACTACAACAAAAGCAGCTATAATACTTGAACTATGTGACTATAACCCCATGTTATTCATTCCCTTTGTTGAGAAAACAAAACACGTGAGTGTTATTTCAAGTCTCAATAAGAACACCAGAGTGCTACATATTATAGGGTCATGAATGTCATGTTCCACAACATAATTGGCAAGTTTATATTGATAACAGGTTGTGAAATCGACTGACTTAGATGATCATATAGCACACCTAAAGAGGTCATTTGAAAATTTGAGAACACACAAATTAAATAAAAATCCTCTTAAGTGGGCTTTTGGAATCTTAAAGGCAAATTTCTAGGTCTTTCTCGTCCATTAGTGAGGGATTGAAGTCAACAAGAATAAAGTGTTAGCCATTCTAACGGTGTGGCCACTGATAAAGAAGGACCAAAGATTTATTGGCTAGATTAATTTTCTCTACTGATTCATCTCAAATTCGGCTGGAAAAATTAGCACTTTCTCGCCATCGGTTAAACTCAAGGTGAAAGGAGAATTCATATGCTATGAAGAACATTAGGCAACCTTCGATCAATTTAGAGAATATCTAACGAGGTCATTGGTGTTGATACCTCCTCGAAAAGATAGTCCATTCTTACTGATATTATGGCAACTGAAGAATTGATCGAGCATTATTAGCCCAAGAAAATGATGACCGCAAAGAGCAAGTGATATATTCTCTCTTCAGGACTCTGTATGATACCAAGAGATGGTACTCTCTCATAGAGAAGTTATGTCTTTCTCTTTATTTTGCCGCCACCAAGCACTGATATTATTTGCTAACTAGTACAATCCATGTAATTGCCTTTAATAACCATATCAATATATGCTCACACAACTAATTCTCAAAGGGAGAATTGAAAAATGGATTATGGTCTTATCTTAATTTTACTTCAAGTATGTCCCTCAAAAGGCTATTAAGGGTTAGTTCTTGGCAAGTTTTTTAGCCGACTATCCATTACGAATAGGCTATAAGATTCTACATGATATTTTGGAGATTATGTTGTCCATCTAACTCTTTGAAGGTTAATTTTCGTTGAGTCATGAACTGATTGGTCATTAGAAGTTAGAATTACATTATATCTCCAAATGAAAAAAAGAGGATTATGCTTTGTAGTTATAGTTTAAATGTACAAATAATTAAGTAAAGTATGAAGCCTTGATTATCAAACTCAAAATTTTGGTGGAGCTCAAAGTAAGAAACTTTGAGATCATCGGAGATTCCTAATTGGTAATCAATCAGTTGGTCAGCTTATATAAATGTTCAAGTTAGGCATTAATGCCTTGTTACGGGATGAAAGTTTAGCTAATGATAGATTTTAACAACGTAATTCTAAAACATATCCATCAAGAATAGAATACTGATCAAACGAGATGACATAAATCACGGCATGGCTCTAGTTGCCAGACAAAATGACTAATAGGCTTCTCACAATCCGGAGAAGATCATTCCTAGTAGCCCAACAGAGGGTCATGACTCTGGAAATTGTCGTCAAATATTCCTCAGAGTGACTAGAAGACCCCAATTATTCATTACCTCATAAGACCAAGTGATAGAACTAATCAATTTGTTCAAAGGATTGGCCCCATTATCTCCTTCTCAATGACAATCTTTATTATAAAGGAGTTTACGGTCTTTTATCAAAGTTCCTGGGAACAAATGAAGCCATGATGGTCATGGGAGACGTTCATGAAGGAATCTATAAAGCTCATCAAATATGGAAAAAGGTGTGACGGCTTATCTGGTGACACGGTTATTATTAGATAACAATATTGAAAGATTATATGAAGTATGTTAAAGATGTCAAGCATGACAGAAACATGGGCCACTGTAGCATGTATCGACCGTGGAACTGCATCCAATCGTTACGACATGGCCTTTTCATGGTTGGGGCATAGATTTGATTAGAAAAATATTTCTACCTTCATTTGATCAACACAAATTTATAATTGTTAAGACCGATTACTTTTTTAAAAAAAATTATTACTTCACTAAATGGGTTAAAGCCACACCAATGAAGGGAGCCGACTAAGCCATAGTAATTGATTTTATTAAGGACCATATTATCCATCGGTTCATAATTCCTGTAAGGCCCATATCCTAGACCGTACCGTTCTTTCGACTCCTGCGATCCTCCCCATCGAATTCCGATGACCTGTGATCTACAGTCGTCATTTGCACATGACCCTAAGTCGTATCCCGTATACTCGAGTCGACTTGACCCGAGACTTATACCCTTGCGACTGCGCCGTTACCGCGGTTCCAATGCTGCATCTTGCATACTAATGCGATACCCAGGCCAGGAGTTGTAGGCCCGTGTTCAGTTTAAGGAAAACGCCGTGCATTTGCAAAATCCAAGAGAATCTCTATCAAATAATCAATCAAGTACAACCCATCACTCACCCATACCTCTCTCTTCCCCAAAGTCAACACAACCCATACTTTTCAAGTCAAGTACACCCATCACTCACCCATCACACCCATCCATCTCCCTTACAACCTCTCTCTCTCTCTCTCTCTCTCTCTCTCTCTCTCTCTCTTCCCTACCCATTTCTCATAACAACCAAAGAGCCTTTGGATGTCCAAGCTTGGAGACCAAAAAATCCATCAAGTCAGCCCCCTTCCTTGCAAGATCCTACTCAATCCGACCTTTGAATCGTCATCTCCACCATTGAAGGAACACTTTTGGAGCATTGGAAGGCTAGGGAGGAAGAAGAAGGATAGGTGGGTATTCTTTAGGTAGATTCATTCATTTTCTTGCATAGGGCAAGTGGGACCCACCAATCAATGGTGAGGATCCCATCTTGGTCCCTAGGTATGGCCAATGGCCCACCTTGATCACATGCATGTATTATAATGCAAGAGGGGCCCATAGTGGTGGGGCCCCTCCCACAACAGATGTCTCTCTCTTCTTCTCTCTCTCTCTCTCCATTTTTTCCTTGTATGATGGCCCACCCGTGATGATCATGGATCCTATCCACACTGTCCCATTATGGGACGCCCTTGCTGCCCAAAACGGGGCCCATATTGCAGCCCACCTTGATAACTACCCTACTATCCATTTTGGACAGGCCTGGATGCAAGGAAAAATACAAGTATTAGCTTGATCCGAGTGGGGTGGCCCACCCATGTGGACCCCACTTGATGTATATGCCTTCCATACCGTCCGTCCAGCCAGCCTAACAGGGCCAGCAACCCATCTGGATCACCATCCAGACCCCAGGACGGTGAGGCCCTACCATAATGTATGTGTTTCACCTTGCTGTCCTCCATTGCAGGACGTGGGACCCACCCACAGGTGCTACACGTGTGGGGTGGGGCCCACCTTGATGTATTGAATATCCTCACCATCTGTCAAGCTGGGATGGTGGGTCCTATGCAACAAAATGTTGCTGTCTTGGCGCTAGCAAGTTCTGTGATCCCATCATGATATATACATTTCATCCATAGTTGTCCATCCATTTTTGGATGTGTGGGGCCCACCCCACACGTGCTGCACGTGTGGGATGGGACTCACCTTGATATATGTGTTTCATCTCAGCCGTCCATCCATTTTCAGGATGGTGGACCCACTGCAATGATGTCAGTAAGTTCGGTGGGTCTGACCAAAGGTACGTGTTATATCCAACCGGCCATATGTGGGGCCCACCCTACATGTGTCACACGTGTAGGTGATGGGACTAGCCATGATATATTGGTCATATCCTCACCGTCCAAAGGCAAGGACGGTGGGGCTAGCTGTACATGCTATATCTAGGCCATCCGTCAACAAATGTCCAGGGCCTGGACGTTTAAACAACAAATAAAATAAAATAAAATAATAATATATAATATTATATGTATACATACATATATTTATAATATTATAATATTATGGTGGGCCCCACATGGGACCCACCTGTTGTGGAAGAGGATTGGTTGGTGTACGCTAACACCAGCTATGTAGCTGATGTTTGACGTTAGCAAGGTCTGTGGGCCTCCATCATGAGGTATGCGTATATCCATACCATCCGTCCATTCAATAGACGTGTGGGGCCCACCCCACATGTGCTGCATGTGTGGGATGGGACCCACCTAGATGTATGTATTCTTTATCCTCACCGTCCATTGTTAGGACGGTGCACATGTGGGGTGGGCCCCACCTGGATGTATGTATTCTTTATCCTCACCGTCCATTGCTAGGACGGTGGGTCTCCACACCTTGATGTATGTGTTTTATGCACACCGTCCATCCTAAGACAGTGGTGCGTGGGCCACCACGCTGTACATGTTGTATCCACGTCGTCTAGTCCAGCTGGACGTGGACCCCATCTATGTGGCCCACCATGATTTATGTATTATATCCCCACCATCTAGAAAGAGACGGTGGGATCCACCATTATGTATGTGTTTTGAACACACTGTCCAGCTAGGACGGTGCTAACCCACTCAATGTGTGTATTTCAATCCACAACGTTCATCCATTTTCTGGATCGTGTGGCTGACCTGTGGGATCCACCATGATATATGCTTTGATCCACACCAACCGATTAAGAGGTTGACATTGTTGTTGCCTTGATAATTGGGACCCACCTGTTGTATTTATATGGCCCACCATGATGTGTTATTATGTGCACACTACCCATCCATTCCTCTGGCCAATGGGCTGCCTTGTGAGGCCCATGTGATGTATTTGTTGCCTATTTGGTGAGCCCCAATATGGTGTATTTGTAGCCCATTTGATGGGGCCCGATGTGATGTACATTGGCCCACATGAGTGAGGCCTGATGTAATGTATGAGAGGCCCATGGATGTGGCCCATTATGATGTATTTACGGCCCATATAATGAGGCCCAATTGTCACACCCCAAACCCAGAGATCGGATTCATAGGAATCCCGATCGCCGAATCCGATGCCGACAGCCTCCGTAGTACCTCATTCTCGGCTCCCAGTGTCTATACGCCAGATTCTGATCTTGAGACCCTATAAGAAGGATTTTTCAACGTACATTTTTCTCATAAGAAGCATAACCACAAGTATACCCAAATCACAAAGGCAACATCATCATTACATATCCACTAATATAAACAGTTGAATACAGTGTTGAAAGGGAAATACATATATTAAAAATCAAAGCTCTAGAAGACGGTTGCACTCTCCAAGCTCGACACTACTGCAACCCTAAACCACCTGCACGCATCTATCGTGCATAAGCTTATAGAAAGCTTAGAGGGTGGTGTAAGTGTGTGCACAAGGTAAGTGCCAAGTATTCAATATAATGCCATAATCATACAATATCAGAATTCTGGCAAGATCATGAATTATACGATATCAGAGTAAGTGGAAATACTGCAAGTCTATAAATCATATAATATCAGAGTACGCAATACAAATCAGCTATACAAATGAGGAGTCATAGAGAGCCAAATATCAGATGCTGAGGATACAATGCAACATGTAAATCATGCGAAGTCCGTCTAGGCTATATAAGTGCAGAAACATAGCAACCCAAAATTTCATATGCTTGCGGATGTAATGCAATATGCGATGCGAATAAAATGACCAAGCTGAAGTGTGAAGTCGAGATGATAGTACGTAGTATTGCAGGCTATGGGATCCACCACAAGGGATTTCTATCAAATCAGTCCCATACCTAAATTTAGATAGTCAGACATAATTTGGTAAACTCCTGATCTCAAGTTAGTCACGCACCCCAACTGAAATCCTGGCAATTGTGAAGGTACATATAACAAATAGTTACGCACCACCAGCCCAAGTGGATAGTGAATAAATGAATGAATTAGTATGCAACTCCTGCTCAATAAGTCCAATATCAGTATAGTTCCTCTCTGGGATCATCACCGGGGTCTATTACACTCTACACCAGCTTATCGCCCCTATCCGAACACACAACTAGGTAAGTGGAGGAGACCTCACTATCCACCTGCCAATATTGGGCCCGGCTTGTCGATAGTGGACCCATTCTTCAAGCTGGTCAGACTCAACCTAGATATTGCCCCCTCACTCAGGCGAGTAAGGTCACACCCCCTCCCAATCGACCACGACACAGTGGGGGACTTGGCCTACTAGTATACGGCCCTCATGCACTCATATATATCCACTCGGTCTTGACGTTGGGGCGTCTCATGGCCACGAAGGTTTATGAATTTTCACCCAGGGACATCTATGACACCCGCATGCTAAAACCAAACATTTTCGGTGTCCCATTTGGCCATCCACGATATGCCTGTAGAGGTCACAGCCCTAATGTTACTAGGGCGTACAATACTCACAACATGCAATGAAAGATGTATGAGTCATACAATTCAGTCATGCATCCATCTTACGTATACTGTGCACTTATGTGAGACAATCTCCGCCTATCGGGGAGTCTCATAACAACCTGCCCAATGACATATGCAATGGTCAATCACATCTCATAATAAACATGCAGATAATGCGTATGGGCATGTATCATGATGCTATGTTGTCACATACTTATAATCAGTATCAATAACCGGCATCAACAATTAGCCTCGACAATGTGGACATTTAACCAACATTGCCCCCAAGGGATGGCCCACATAGGGCCTAACATATAGTGGACCCATGGCCTCACAAAAGGACCTAATATACAACACCATGGGCCTCACTTAAGAGCTTAATATGCATCACGGTGTGCCTCTCACATGGGCATAATATACATCAAAATGGACTCCATCGCCCGCCCCTCAAATGCATCATAATGGGCCTCATCACATAGACCTCATATTCATCACATTAGGCCTTAAACATGGGCTGAATACACATCACAATGGGCCTCGAATACAGGCCGCATATACATCACATTGGGCCTCAAACACAGGCCACATATACCTCACACAGGCCGAGTATACATCACAATGGGCCTCAACTACAGGTCACATATACATCATATATGTCTCGACAATCGAAATTAGCCTCAACAATCGAAATCGACACACGGAATCGATCTCGATACTCGACCTCGCCAATCGGCCTGGACAATCGGAATCGACACATGGAATCGGTCTCGATACTTGGCCTCGACAATCAAAATCAACTTATACAACAGCTTTAACAATCAGAATCGGCCTTAATACCCGGCCTCAACAATCGGAATTGGCCTATACAATCGGCCTCGACAATCGGAATCGGCCTCAATACTCAGCCTCGATAATTAGAATCGGTAATCGGTCATGATAATCAGCCTCGATCGTTAATCGGTAATCGGCCACGACAATCGGAATCGATTGGTAATCGGCGTTGATAATCGGAATCGGTATCAACAATCAAAATCAGCCTCAATAATCGGCCTTGATGATCAGAACCGGCAATCAGCCACAATAATCGGAATCGATCGATAATCAAAATCGACAATTGGCCATAATAATCAGAATCGGTCTCAATAATCGGAATCGGAATCGGTCTCAACAATCGGCCTCGATAATCAGAATCGGTCTCAATAATCAGAATCAGAATCGGCCTCAACAATTGGAATCAGTATCAACAATCAGAATCGGCCTCGATGATCTGCCAAACAAGGCCTAAGGGAAGGTCACAATGTGGACATTAAACTATCATTTCCCATTAATGTGGACATTTAACCAACATTGCTCCCAAGGAGTGGCCCACATAGAGCCAAACGTACAGTGGGCCCATGGCCACACACAAGGGCCTAACATACATCATCATGGGCCTCGCTTATGGGGCATATACGTGTCACATTAGGCCTCACTCATGGGCCAATATATATATCACATCGAGCCGTATCAAATAGGCCGAATCAATGGACCAAATCAAATGGACAAGTAGAATGGGCTGGAAATACATCTCAATGGGCTTCATCATATGGGCCATAAACACATCACATCAGGCCTTGCCCATGGGCCTCAAATACATCACAATGGGCCATGCATCATAGGCCTAATACATATCACAATGGGCCTTGTCCATAGGCCACGAATGCATCACAATGGGCCTTACCCATAGGCCTCAAATACATCACAATGGGCCCCATCATATGGGCCTTAAATACAAGGTAGGTGGGCCCTATCACATGGGCCTCAAATATACATCATGATGGGCCTCATGGATGAGCCGCACCAATGGGCCTCAAGTGGGCTACAAATATATTAAGGTGGGCCTCAGAGATGGGCCACAGAATACATCAAGGTGGGCCTCGTTAACGTCAAATCGGGCCCACCATTCTAGGTGAGCAACCTACACCATACATCTATTTTTTTAAGATCATTTTAGAGTGTTATCCAAATGAATCATAATGGGAGATCATCTGGGCCATACTACAAATAATCGTGGAGATAATGGTTCTCACTAATCACAGGGCCCACCATAAAGTTTATTCCCCATCCAATCTGATCATAAGGTCACAAAGACCTGGATTAAGGGGGAAAACAAATATCATATTGATCCAAAACCTCTGTGACCCAAAAAGGGTTTCAATGGTGGACGTTCAATCTCCACTGTTTTCTACAGTGTGGTCCACCTGATCACTAGATCTGTCTTATTTTTCTTCCCAAGCCATAAAATTATCTCTCAAAATGGTTGGATGTTGTAGATACAACACCTGCATCATGGTGGATCACAGCAAGGACGGTGTAGATGTAGAGCATTAGGGTGGGCTGTACATGGCAGATGGACGGCGTGGATACCATATCTAAGGTGGGCCCCACTAGAAAATGGATATGCGGTTGGGATATAACTCGAACCACATGATAGGGTCCACGAGGTTAGCCAACAGCAATACAACAACTATTTTGCTACTGTAAGTACACCGTCCAACAATTTTCATCAAAGGTGGGTCCCACATAGGGCCCACCATAGTATATTATATATAATATATATATATCAATATATATATATATATAATCATATTATTATATTAATCTAGAACTTCTGTGAAAGGATTTCACTGGTTGACATTCAATCCTCCACCAACAATGCAGTCCACCTGATAGATCTGCCTTATATAGGATGGACGGTGTGGATGAAAGGTGGGTAAACAGTTTAGATATACACACATCTCAAAGTGGGCCTGACCCATACGACATATGGACGGAGAGGATGAAACTCAGACATCATGGCTAGGGTCCACACGTCCCACATGTGGACAGTGGACATACAACACATCATCAAGGGGGTCCCACCGTCAAGACAGATGGATGGTGTGGATGTTGCACATAATACCAGGTGAGCCCCACATGCTGCCATGGTGGGGTCCACGTCTAATGGATGGACGGTATTAAGAAACACATATATCACAGTGGACCACAAGTGTACGGCGTGGATCCAAAATATACATCACAATGGGTACCACAGTAGCTCCGTTCGAATGGACAGTGTAGAAGTAAGTACATCAAGGTGGGTATCCACGTGGTGGCCCACAAGATATACACCAACTGTGTATATAATATAATAATATAATATGCTATTATATTTCAAATACGGTAGATATAGCTGGTGTAGGCATACACCAACCAAACCTCTTTCACAAAGGTGAGTCTCACGTGGGGCCCACCATATTATATAATATAATATATAACTATTATTTTATATTATTTATTATTTGATTATTATTATTAATTTTTAAAAGAGGTCTAGCGTCCAGGGTCTGGATGCTGGACGGTGTGTATAAAACACATACTCATGTGGGTCCCACTGATCTGGACGGTGTGGATTTGAGGCACATACCTCATATGGGATCCACATGTGTGGACCCACAAGCCTTGGAGAAAGCTGATATTTATATTTTTCAAATGTCCAGCAACAACAGCTGCTAGACAGTGTGCATTTAACACATGCAAAAATGGAGGGGTCCACATCAATGGATGGCCGGGATACCACAAACCGCATGATGGGACCCACCACACTGATGACGTCAATACAACAGCCAGCACTACTGGCTGTTCAGCAAATGGATGGCCCACAGCCACTTAGATACAAAGGTGGGTCCTGTATCAAGCTGATACTTATATTTCCCTTCATTCGGGCCTGTCTAGATGGTCGGGCAGCAATCCCATCTGTTAGACAGTCCAATAAGGTGGGCCTCATGATCGGACGGTCAGGATCATCTTTGAATCGTGGTGGCCACAAGACATCACACAAAGAGAGAGAGAGAGAGAGAGAGAGAGAGAGAGAGAGAGAGAGAGAGAGATTGGTATTTTAGAGGGACCCCGCCACTATGGGCCCCTCTTGTTACAACACAAACATCATGGTGGGTCCCACCATATGTGGGCCCTTAAATAAAATAAAAATATAGATCTAAGATCACCCACCTATGATCTTCTCCTCCTTCCGCCAAAGCATGTTAGAGCTTTGAGGGAACGATTTCAATGGTTGAGATGAGGCTTAGAGGGTGGAGATGGGAGCTAGGAAGGTGGGCCACACCTAGCTCTCTCATGAAGCTTGGACGTGGGTTACTTGGGAGGAAATGAGAGAGAGAGATGAGAAATAGGTGTAAGAGAGAGAGAGATGGGTGAGTGATGGGGTGTGATGGGTGTTTACTTAGTTGTAAGAGAGAGTTGACTTAGGGAGGGGTGGTTGTACTTGGGGATGGGTGTTGTACTTGACATTTGATTGATAGATTGATGTGATGTGTTATAAAGATCTTCTTGGTATTTGCAACGCGTCGCATTTTTCTCGAACTAAACGCGGGCCCAGGTATCGCCTCGATGTGCAAGACGCGGCATCGGAACCGTGGCGACTGTGCAGTCGCACTGGTACAAGTCGCGCATCGTGTCGACTCTGGAATACAAGATATGATTCAAGGTCATGCGCAAACGCTGATAACAGATCATGGGTCATCAGAATTCGACAGGGAGGACTACAGAGGCCTATGGAACGGTATGGGTTAGGATACGGGTTTCACACCAATTGTGACGTATATTAGGCCCATGTGAGAGGCCCATTGTGATGCATATTAGGCTCGTGTGAGCATCCGTTGTGATGTGCACTAGGCCCATTGTGATATGTGGGCCCATTATGTTATATGTGAGACCCTTATGTGAGGCCATGGGCCCCACTATATGTTTGGCCCTATGAGGGCCACTCCTTAGGAGCAATGTTGGTTGAATGTCTACATTGATGGGCAATGATGGTTAAATGTCCACATTGTGACCTTCCCTTAGGCTTCGTTAGGCCCATTCTTGATATGAGTAAGCCATCTAGGCCCATTCTTGATATGAAGAGAGTACATCATCATCATATAACATGCTTGGTATAGCTCCACAATCCATGCTCATGTGCATCATATGTATGCTTGATATGAGAAGTGATTGATCATAACACATGCCATTAGGCGGATAATTATGGGACTCCCTGAGAAATAGAGTTACCACACATGAGCATGCGGTATGCGCAGGTTTGATGCATGACTGGATGGTATGACTCATGCAGCTTGCATTTTGGGATATAACTACTTTACGCCCTAACGATATTAGGGTCGTAGCCTCCACAGGCATATCATGGATGGCTAGATGGGACACTAGAAAACTTTTTCTACATGGGGTGTTATAGATGTCCCTAGGTGAAAGTCCCTAAACCTTCGTGGCCAGGAGACGCCCCAACATCTAGATAGAGTGGATACATGAGCGCTTGAGTGTTGAATACTAGTAGGCCGCATCTTCCACTATGTTGTGGTCGGTTGGAAGGGGGTGTGGCCTTACCCGCCCGAGGGTAGGGGCATAACTAGGCTAAGTATGACTAGCTTATAAATGGCTTCGCTATCGACATGCAGGGTAGATATTGGTTGATTACTAGCCAGGAAAATAGTGAGGTCTCTTCCACTTGCATGGTTGTGCGTCCAGTAGGTAGTGATCTGTGTAGAGTATACTAGACCTCGGTGATGATCCCAGAGATGTACGGTAATGATATGCGAACTTATTGAGCAGGAGTTTCATACTCAGTATTTTACTCATTTATTCATTCATTCACTATCCACTCGTGCTGGTGGTGCGCAACTAATTGTTATGTGTACCTTTATAATGGCCAAGATTTCGGTTGGGGCATGCGACCAACCTGAGATCAGGAGTTTACCACATTGAGCATGGCTATACAAATTTAGTTATAGGATTGGTTTAGATAGAAGTCCCTTCTGATGGACCCCATAGCCTGCGATACTACATACTATCATCTTGACTTGACACTCCAGCTTGGTCATTTCATTCGCACTGCATATTGCATTTCATCCTTAGCATATATATTTGGCTTAGTATGTCTCCGCATTACATAGCTGATCTACATTGCTTCCATAATACATGATATTGGCTTATTATGTTTTTGCATCATATAGCCTGGAGAAGGCTGATGATATTTATGGACTTACCAGCATGTTTCCACATTACTTTGATATTGCATACTTGGCACTACCTTGTGCGCACACATTCGCTACCCTCTAAGCTTTCTATAAGCTTATGCACGATAGATGCATGCAGGTGGCATTAGGTCGTAGTAGCATTGGGCTTGGAGCGTGCAGCTGTCTTCTGGAGCTTTGATTTTTGACATATGTATTCCCCTTTCAGCTTTGTATTCAACTATTTATATTAGTGGATATGTGATGATGATGTTGCCTTTGTGATTTGGGTAAACTTGTGGTTATGTTTTTTACGAGATAAATGTACGTTGGAAAATCATCCTTGTAGGATCCCAAGATTGGAATCTGGCATATGGGCGCTGGGAGCCGAGAATGGGGTACTACGGAGGCTGTTGGCACTGAATTCGACAATCAAGAATTCAGTGAGCCCAGCGACATGACAATTCCAAAGACTATTATGGTTAACAAAGGGGCCACATTTTTAGGGAGACTATCATGGTCGACAAAGGGGCCGCATTTTCAGGGAGCTAGGTGAAGTCATTTGCTAACATTTATAAGTTTAAATTCTTAAACACCACCTCATATTACTCACAAGCCAATGTTCAAGCTGAGTTAACCAATAAGATATTAAAGAATATACTAAAACACATGATAAAGGATAATCCTTGTTCTTGGAACATAACTCTATCAGAGGTCCTATATGCTCATTGAACATCACAGAGGACAAGAACGAGAGTTAGTCTGTTTTCCTTGATGTACAAACATGACACCGTCTTGCCAATGGAGGAAAATATACTATCACTTCGGATAGCCTTTCAGCATCAGCTCACCCCGTGAGAATTTATCGAATCAATGATGATCAAGTTAGAAGAGTTGGATCACATCAAAGTGCAAGCCTTGGATTTGTTAAAGGTTCATAAAGCTAAAGTTGCCAAGGCATACAACAAAGAGGTGAAAGGAAGGTCATTTGATGAAGGCACTCTTGTGTGGAAGACTTTACTTCCCATTGGCACTAAA
Source organism: Magnolia sinica (assembly GCF_029962835.1). Lineage (NCBI taxonomy): Eukaryota > Viridiplantae > Streptophyta > Magnoliopsida > Magnoliales > Magnoliaceae > Magnolia > Magnolia sinica. The sequence goes on along the minus strand of NC_080590.1, from coordinate 62,366,760 downwards.
AGCCTAAAATTCATTTTAAAAAAATGGTACCCAACTTAGGAATGACCATTTATCGTATAGAAAGGCCTACGTGAAGGTTCTTTTTACTACAAGATTTGGATGACCAATAAAGTAAGAATGTCATCAACAATCATTATTTGAAGAAGTATGTACCCACTCTTTAAGAGTCCATGTAGAAACAAAATGAGATTGCTAAAGAACAAGCCGAATAAAGAAAAAAATAAAAAGCAATGAGGAACAACATACCAAAAAGGTGACTACATTTTCATTAAAGCATAATCGACCTTATAAAAGGAGAAGATATTTTTTTTCTAACATTCCTCTTTTCATACATCGAAATTATAAATTCAAGTTTTACAAAAGGAACACGTTCATCTCTAGCCAATTATCCAAAAAAAGGTCCCAAATTTGATCCTTGAAGTGACTAACCTTCTAAGTTTTTGTCCTTACCCATATAGAGCATCACTCATCCAAGCCTTTATACCACGAGCAGTAAAGGATAGGGAGGAAGACATCAGTAGGCACAACTCTTAGAGAAGGATGGAGGGAGTGGAGTCCGAACAATGAGACGAACATTGCTTATGGAATCCTTATATAGAGGGTCGTGACCTTCAATCTCTTTACTGCCAATAAATAAGAGATATCATAATAGGCAATTTCTGATGTTAGAGGCTGCACACAATAACTGAAAGTAAATCCCATGACACCAGGCGTCACTTGTCACTTTCAACGAAAGGCTGAAAGACGTAATGTCTTTTCACATTCTTTACATGCAAAGAAACATGGGGGCATTGTTTACACTTGGCCTGACACAACACAGATCAATGAGTAAGATGCCATCACATGTTGATACGCACGTATGAAGGTAAAAGAGAAACATACTCACAGAAGGAAAAGACCATGGATACTTATCTGTTGAGGACGCATGTCCTGCTAGAAAGGCCAGGCGCTTGGAGATGTACGCACGACCATAACCCTACCGCATAGCATGGTCATTCCTAGACTCTAATTCGAATAGACCTTCAAAGAACATTCAAGAATCTTCTAGAAGCGACAAAAACATGATTAAAGAGCAGGAACCATCTAAAGATAGAAAGATCATTGCTCACGATAACATAATGCCCAAAGGACGCCAAATCTAAATAGAACATGTTACCGAAAAGGCCGCTACCTAATTGCAAAAGCTATAAAATCTTATGCATGGCCATTACCTCTCCAAAACTATAAAAGCAGCACGTGAAGAAGAGCTTAAGGCCTCATATCAATATAATCATACACAAACTTTCAACTATATGTTGCATATCTCTCTTTCATCCCTCATGGAAATCTACTCAATTTAATTTTAATTTTATTTTCCTCCACTTATGTCCAACACCATGCTCTAGTAAGTCCAGAGTCTTTAGTTTTTAGCTTCTTCGCTTAGTTTCTGATAATGTCCAGCACACTGTTGCGGTACACCGTAGGTTAGTATAAATATCCACGACCACTTCATCGAAACTCCAAACTATTGAGTTACTTAGTACTTCTATGGTAATGACTTGCTAACCATTCACCACAATCATCCCATGATTGTCCAAGTCTAGAGTATCCTTAAGGCTATGACTGTTTCGCCAGCATAGATTATCATTGGAGATTCTACTTATTTTTATTTTTGTCAATTATAATGTGTTCACATTTTGAATAATAAAATATGTAATTAAGCCATTTTTTCTAGCTTTTCTATCTTTATAGATTTTGTTGAGAAACATAACCAAAGCTATCATTGTTGAAATAAAGAGCCCATATTTTAAAGGAAAAGTGGATCCATCAAAAGACTAACCCTTCGCTTTGTAAATAACTAAATTGCTTTAACGATCGAGAGCTGAATATTTAGGCCAATCTTCACAGATTATGTCCTAATCCAATTAATTCGGCACTTGGGGTCACAAGGCAATTAGTTTGATTTGAGTCAAGTATGACTCTGGCACGCCCAACACTTAACGTATTGAAAAAAATTAATTTAAATCGGGCCCTATTCATTTCACGAGTAGTCGTGTGTCCCAAATGAACAAAAACAATAATATTTGGGGCCTTTGGCCTCTAGTTAGTAATAATAAAAAAAATCTCTTTCAAAAGAAAAAAGAATAGAGAAAAGAATTTTATGAAATTAAACATCCAGTCATATTATGTTAGGGCAAGTAAATGAGAATCATATGATAGGATTGCAAACATTTCATGAAATTTGGTATTGCCAAACACGCTAAACCATTAAAAACACTTTATGTTTATTTTGGCCAACACATCAAATCGACCCCTTTCTCCTTACCAAATCAACCCTCTTTATATGCCATAAAGATTGAAAGTTATAAAACTTATAGACTTCTATTAGGGTACAAAATTAAGACTCATAAAATGAGCCCACTATAAGAAAACCTAAGCCATGTCACCATCGTGTTGGATGAAAAAAAGTGAGAAAGTTATGAAATGCACAAGATTTTTTTAGGAAGACTGAATGGCACAAGATTAACATTATGTTGTTACTATAAAAATATAATATTACAACATACCAAAAATCCTACCCATTAGAGGAACATTACATTTTTTCTTCATACACATGGCCATAACCCAAAAGGCGGTCGTTTATGTAAGGCCCGTATCCTAGACTGTACCATTCTGTAGGCTTTCGTGGTCCTCCCAGTCGAATTTTGGCGACCCGCGATGCATAGATAGCATTTGCTCACAACCCTAAGTTGCATCCCGTATATTAGAGTCGGCTCAACCCGAGACTCGTACCCTAGCGACCGCGTGCCGATGCGATACCTAGGCTAGGAGTTGTGAATCCGCGTTTATTTCGAAGAAAACGCAGTGTATTGCAAATCCCAAGAGAATCTCTACCACCTTTCATATCAATTAATCAATCACAAGTCAAGTACACAACCCATCCCTCTCTTACATAAGCCTTACCCAAAGTCAACTTTCTCTCTCTCTCTCTCTCTCCACCCATCCCTCTCTCATCCAAAATTCATCCAAGCCCATACCCTCCATGTCATTTTCTTACAACATCTATTCCTTTCATCCTTTTCATCCCATCATCTTTCTCTCCCTATCTCATTCCATCCCAAGCTTCCATGAGAGAAAAGCTCTAAGGAGAGAAAAGATCAAGGCCCACTTCCTACCCCCTCATCTCACCATCCAATCCTTCAAACTTCATCATCCACCCTTAAAGAGTTAGCTTAGGAGCTAAGGAGTCCAAGGAGCTAAAGAAGAAGGCTATAGGTGGGTGTTTATAGGATTAGATTATAATTTTTATGATGGACCAAATGGGGCCCACCGATTAATGGTATGGATTCCATTTGGGACCCATCTTGATGTATTCATGTACATGGAGGAGCTCATAGTGGCGGAGCTCCTCCCATCTCCACTGATCTCTCTCTTTCTCTCTATCTCTCTCTCTTTCTCATGTATTGTGGACCCCACCATGATGTATGTATTTTATCTAAACCGGCCACCCGTGGGGCCTGCCTTATTGACCGTCGAGACGGCCCACCTAGCTATCTGTCTGGACAAGCCTGGTTGAAGGGAAAACTTAAATATCAGCTTCATCTCAAAGCTACGATGGGCCACACATGTGGACACCAATGATGCATGCATTTCTTCCATGTTGTGGGGCCAGCTGTGATGTATGGGCCTATCCACACTGTCCAGAAACTGGACGTGTGGGAGCCACCTTGATGTGCATGTGATGGCACACTGTCTAAAAGCTGAACATGTGAGGCCTATCATGATGGATGTGTTGTACCCCCACCATCCAATCCTTGGACGGTGGGAAGTGGATTGGCTGGAGTACCTCAAACTAACTATATAGCTATTGTATTACGTCAGAATGGCCCCCACCATGGCATGTGTAATATCCAAACCGTTCCTCTGTACGGTGGGTCCCATGCAACCTCTCAGATGTTGTCTTCATGTTAGAAAATTTTTGTGGGTCCCACATCATGATGTATGTGTTATCTCCAACTGTCCATCTAAGGACGTAACCCACATGAGGTATGGATTTCATCCAGACCATCCATCTATGTGGGCCCCAGCAGCATGTAGCTATTGTGATGACGCCAGCAAGTTCTGCGGTCCCACCATGAGGCATGGTTATATCTAGATCGTCTAGATCGTGGGACCCACCTGTTGTGGTAGCCGAACTGGCTAATGTACCGTACATCAGCTATATAGCTATTATATCAACGTCACTAGTTCTGTGGGTCCCACCGTTAGGTATGTGTTTCATCTTAACCGTCCATCTGGACGGTGGGGCCACCCCAATAGTAATGCTGCTGCATTGACACCAACAAGTTCTGTGGGTCCTACCCTGATATATGGGTCTTATCCACACCATCCAGATGGCTGGACAGTGAGACCCATTGCTGATGTATATGTTCTATGTCCACACTGTCTATCAGGTGGACCACACTACAAAAATCAGTGGAGGATGATCGTCTATCATTGAAACTTGTTTGGGGTCACAAAAGTTTTGGATCAATATGGAATTTATTTTTCCTCTTAATCCAGGTCCTTGTGACCTTATGATCAGATTGGATGGAAAATAAATGTTATGGTAGGTCCTGTGATTGTTTAACAGTGGAAATCATTATCTCCACTGTTATTTGTGCTATGGTCCAGATGATTTTCGATATGATTCATATTTTTGGGTAATGCTCTAAATGATCTCTAAAAATAGATGTACAATGGAGATGTAATAAAATGAAAATATAGTGCGTATATTGGGCCCGTATGAGAGGCTCATTGTGATGTGTTTGAGGCCCATGGGTTGTGGCCCGTTGTGAGGTATTCGGGGCCCATAGGACGTGGCCCATTTGATGTATATGAGGCCCATATATTGCAGCCCATTTAATGTATATGACGCCCATGTATTGCGGCCCATTTTATGTATGTTAGGCTCATATGATGAGGCCCAATGTGATGTATATGAGGTCCATGAGTGAGGCCCAATGTAATGCATATGTGGCCCATGAGTGAGGCCCATCATGATGTGTATTAGGCCCTTGAGTGAAGCCCTTGGTGATGTATATTAGGCCCTTGTGTGAGGCCATGGGCCCACTATACGTGTGGCTCTATGTGGGCCACTCCTTGGGAGCAATGTTGGTTAAATGTCCACATTGATAGGCAATAGTTGTTAAATATCCACATTGTGACCTTCCCTTAGGCCTTGTTAAACTGATTCTCATCATTCTCTTAGTGAGTTGACCCAAATCACTGGACCCCATTGATGTTGCATGGTCCATCCTCACCGTAGACGGATGGCTTCGTGCTACTGAATTTGATATATCCATGGCCGAGGGCCGATCTTTAAATTATGGTTTAGATCGGCTGCTCATCTATGGACCACACCTTATATATAGGTCAATTATCGATATAGATTATGAGTATATGATAGCATAACATCATGATACATGCCCATACACATCATCTACATGCTTGTGATGAGATGAGGTTGGCCATTGCATATGCCTTCTAGCAAGTTGTTTATAGGATTACCTAATAAACGATGTTGTCCCTCATGAGTGCACAATATGCGCAGGATTGATACATGACCGGATTGTATGACTCATGCATCTTGCATTGTGTGATGTGGTTACTATATGCCCGAGCGACATTAGGGCTGTGGCCTCCACAGGCACATCGTGGAGGGCCGAATTGGATACTAAAAATATTATTACTAGCATCGGGGCACCATAGATGTCCCTGGGTGAAAATTCCTAAACTCGATGGTACCAGAGGATGACTCCAACATCGAGACCGAGTGGATACATGAGCGCATGAGGGCCATATACCAGTAGGCCACGTCTCCCACTGTGTCGTGGTAAGTTGGAAAGGGGTGTGACCTTACCCACCTGAGAGGGCAATATCTAGGTTGAGTTTGACCAGCTTGAGAATGGGTTCGCTATCGACGAGTCGAGCCTGATATTGGCAGGCGGATAATGAGGTCTCTTCCACTTACCCAGTTGTGCGCTCGGATAGGGGTAGTAAGCTGGCGTAAAGTGTACTAGACCCTAGTGATTGTCCAGCGTAAGAACTATACTAATATATGATGCTCTAATAATGAGCTACATTGATATGTAGATTCAGATGAGGACTGGTATGCTTGAGTTGCATCTCGTATTGCATGGCCTTGGTATGACCGATATCATTCACGTCTTGCATCGCATGGCCTAGATATGGCTGATAGCATTCATGCCTTACATCACATAGCCTTGGTATGGCTGATAGTATTCATGGATTCACCAGCATATTCTGCATTACTCTGATATTGCATTCTGAGCACGCTTATATTGTGTACACACTCTCACCACCCTCTAAGCTTTTTGTAAGCTTATGCATGATCGTTGCGTGTAGGTGACACTAGAATGTCATAGTAGGATTGAGATTGAAGCATGCAAAGGACTTTTAGATCTTCTGATTCTGTTATTGTGTTTCCCTTTATGCGCGTTGTACCTTAAAGTTTTAGTCATAGGGGATTTTGTGATATTATCTTGGTTATTGTTCATGGGTTATGCTTATAGTTATGCTTGTTATGGAATAAATTCATGCTAAAAAATCTGACTTCTAGGATCCTACAATCGGAACCCGTTATATGGGTGCTGGGAGCCGAGAATGGGGTACTATAGAGGTTGTCGACACCGGATTCGGTAATCAGGAATTTTGTGGGCCCGATTTCTGAGTTTGGGGTGTGACAGAAGTTGGTATCAGAGCATAACTTGAAAATAACTGAGAGCAACATCACATGTTTGCTATGAGTTTAGAATGATTAGGTCTGAGTTCAGATAGCTTAGCGATCTTCTGTTATAGACCTTCAATGTGCATGCCTTTGAGAGTTCTCAAGGTTGATAAGCGTCCTTGTTCTTCCCTATAGGACATGCCACCCAAGAGAGCGACCCGAGTGACTCCTGCTCCACCACTTACGACTCTTGCTCTACCACCTACAACTCTCACTCCAGCACCAGAGATTCCTACTCTCCAGCCTGAGGATGCCACTCCTCCACCCGAGACCGGTGCAGATCGGACCGTACCCATGAGTGCCTCCCAGCTACAGTAGATGTTGCAAGCTGTGACAGCCGCCCTCCAGGGGCAGGGCAGGCACCCCACTGTTATGCTAGCCCAGTCAGAGCAGGATCACGCGAGTGCCCTTCTTCGAGAGTTCCGACATCTCGATCCCTCGTGTTTCCAAGGCGAGCCAGACCTGGCAGCAGCAGAGAATGGAGCTCCGAGGTCGAGAAGATTTTTTATATGATGGCATGTATGACCTAGCAGTAGGTCCTATTAACTGTATTTTTTCTCCACGGTGAGGCCAAGCACTAGTGAACCTCCGTTATCCATGTTGCAGGGCTTGATTTTGTCTGGGCATGAGAGGATTTCATTGACCAATTCAACCAGCAGTACTTCCCCGACCACATTCCTTAGGCAACGAGCGTTAGAGTTCGAGACCTTGATGCAGGGAGACGTGTCTGTCGCACAGTATGCAGCTCGTTTCATGGTGTTATTGAGGTTTACGCCGTATTTGATTGATGATGAGGAGCGGAAGGCCCGCCATTTCGAGAACGGCTTGCATTACGGTCTTCGAGGCCGTGTTGTTGGGCATGAGCTCCCAACTTTTCAAGCAGTAGCATGGAGGGCTCAGATTTATGAGACTAAGTGGGCTGGCACACAGAACGATCGAGATTAGAGGAGAGACCGAAAGAGGCAGGCCCCTCTGGTAGCTCCCTTCAGCTCCCACCACCGAGGCCCCCTTAGTGACAACATCAGCACTAGCCTCCGAGACCTCAGCAGCAGAGGTAGTAGTTTCGATCGCCTTGGCGACGGCAGTAGCATCAACACCCTCAGAGGAATAGGCACCTCCCCAGCTAGCTCATGCTAGGTTCTACGCGGCTCAGTAGGACCCGCAGTCATCTGGAGGAGTCATTGAGGGTATTCTTCCCATCTTTGCATGCATCGCTCGAGTTTTATTTTATTCTGGTGCTTCACATTCTTTTATATCCAAGGGATTATGTCATTCGACTGGATTACTGACAGAGTCTACTCGCAAGGGGTTGACCGTATCGATGCCCTTGGGGAAGACTATAATGTTAGGCTACTTTTGTTCATCTTGCCCCATGTTTATGGGAGAGATTTTCTTACTCGTCGACTTGTTTGTGCTATCGATGTCAGATTTCGATGTCATCTTACGTATGGATTGGCTTACTAAGTACCACGCCATCTTGGACTACTTCGCAAGGACAGTCACGTTCTGTATACCAGGCTTCCCACAGTTCCAGTTCATTGCCAAGTCCAAAGGAGAGCCGTTGTTTCGTTTGATATCGTGTGCAATGGAGGAACCTATAGTGGTGAGCATTGATTAGTTGCCAGTTGTTTGTGATTTCCTCAATGTGTTCCAGGAGATTGGGGTTGCCGCCGCATTGGCATATTGAGTTCCAAATTGATCTTATGCTGGTACCATGCCTATATTGAAGGCCCCATATCGTATGACATCGATGGAGTTGCGAGAGCTGCAGTGGCAGTTGGATGAGTTGTGTGAGTTGGGTTTCATTCGTCCGAGTAGTTCACCGTGGGGAGCCCCGATACTCTTCGTCAGGAAGAAGGATGGCTCATTGAGGCTCTGTGTGATTATCGCGAGCTCAACCGGGTCACGATCAAGAACAAGTATCCGCTCTCAAGGATAGATGATTTATTTGATCAGCTACAGGGTGCACAATTCTTTTCGAAGATTGACTTGCATTCCGGTTATCATCAGATTCGGGTCCGAGAGGAGGACATCTAGAAGACAACTTTCAGGACACGCTATGGTCATTTTGAGTTCTAAGTCATGTCCTTCGGACTGACCAATGCACCCACACTATTCATACAGTTGATGAACGAGGTCTTCCATCCATATCTTGATCAGTTTGTTGTGGTATTCATCGACGACATTCTGATATATTTAAGGACCCGTGAGGAGCATGTATGCAAATCTGGAGAAGTGCGAGTTTTGGTAGGAGGAGGTGAAGTTCCTTGGTCACGTGGTAATGAGGGAGGGCGTCGCAGTCGACCCCTCGAAAGTTGATGCAGTGCATTAGTGGGGCTAGCCCACGAATGCGTCAGAGATTCACAGTTTCCTTAGTTTGGTGGGCTACTACCGATGTTTCATTAAGGGATTCTCTTGTATTACATCCCCGTTGACCAAGTTTACTCGGAAGGGCGCAGAGTTTGTTTGGAGATACACTTATGAGCAAGCATTTATGGAGCTGAAGGGCCGCCTCATGTCTTCTCCTGTCCTCACTCTTCCCTCTTAAAGTGATGAATTTGTTGTATTTATTAATACCTCGCATATTGGTTTGGGTGCTGTCCTGATGCATCATGGGTGGCCAGTGGCTTATGCGTCTCACCAGTTCAAGGTCCATGACCTAAACAACCCTATGCATGATTTAGAGCTGGTAGCAGTCGTCTTCGCACTGAAGGTGTGGAGGTACTATCTTTATGGGTTTAAATTTGAGCTCTTCTCCGACTACAAGAGCTTGAAGTATTTATTCTCTCAGTCTGAGCTGAACATGAGGCAGAGGCGTTGGATGGAGCTCCTGAAGGATTATGATTTTGATCTCTAGCCTAGGCAAATGTGATGGCGAATACCCTTAGCCATCAGCCACGAGGCCTGGTGGCACACATGATTATTCAGGAGTGGAAGATGTGAAGAGGCCGAGCTAAGAGTCCTAGAGGGGAAGGGGGGGGGGAGTGAAAAGGACTATGCTAAATTAAAAAATTAAATGTGGAATTAGACAAATATAAATAAAGATAGTACTTAACAATCTCATAAAGCATAAATGAATAGCAACCTCAAATGTACAAGTATTGAGAGGTAGATACAGATGTTGTTCTAAGGACAACGTTACACCAAAAATCAATGGCTTATGGTAGGACAACCTGATTTCTAGAACGGTCTGTGTATCAAAATCCCAAACCGATATAGAGGAGAATAAAAATAGTAAAGAAAGTAAATTAAGCTATTACAACATTCCCACACTTGCATAAAAGAGATTACAACATTCTCCACAAAGACTTAAAAAGAAATTACAACATTTATACAAAGCCACAATCAACCATGCACCACAACACTAGTAATTATAGTGGTTCGCTTGTGTGTACACCAAATGTTTAGAAAAATAGCCACACAACTACTCCACTCCTGATATCCTCTCCCTCGGGATATTGGTGTTCACTATAAATAGGTTTTTCAAGGTACACCGAAAACCTTCTATAAGGCCCGTATCCTAGATCGTATCGTTCCGTATACTCATATGGTCCTCCCGGTCGAATTCCAGCAACCCTCAACCTATAACCAAAGTTTGTGCATGATCCTAAGCCGAGTCTTGCATATCTGAGTCGACTCAACCCAAGACTTGTACTAGTGTGACCGCACCATCGTCGTGGTTCCGATGTCACGTCTCGCGCGCCGAGGCGATACCCTGGCCAAGAGATATGGGCTCGCATTTAGTTCGAGAAAAAATACTGTGCGTTGCAAATCCCAAGAAAAGAATCTCTACCCAATATCACATCAATCACATCACTCATCCATACCTCTCCCACCAACTAATTAAAGTAACCCATGCTTAGCCTATCCCTCTCATCCCAAAAGTCAAAGAGACCCATACTTTCCATGCCTTATCTCTTACACACCACTCCTCACTCTCTCATTTTTTCAAAAAAAAAAATCCATCTCCCAAGCAACCATGGGAGAGGTGGACGTCCATAAGAGAAAAGTCATGTGTGGCCCACCTCCCTATCACTCAATCCAACCATCCATTTTCCATCATCCTCCATCTAAGCCGAAGCCAAGGAGTTTGGCATTCCATCAGACCAAGAAGGCACCCAATAGGTGGGTGATCTTGGATCTCCATTTATTTATCTTTTTGTGATGTAAGGGCCCACTTATGGCGGGACCCATAGTGGCGGGGCCCCTCCATCCTCACTGATCTCTCTCTCTCTCTCTCTCTCTCTCTTTCTCGTGTATTGTGGACCCCACTATGATGTATGATCCACGCTGTCCATCCATTTTGATGGGCCGCACCATCAGGCGTGTGGGGTCTCCACCGTCTTTGGACGGTGGGACCCACCCCACGGTGGGGCCTCCCTTAGATGTACGTGAACTCCAGGCCATCCAGGGCCTGGACGGTGCATGTTATTAATATAATATTAATATATTATATTATATTAATATAATATGTATGATGTAGTATATTATAATATTATATAATATTACTCATTCATGAGGGTGGGCCCTACGTGGGACCCACCTCTCTCTTTTAGCGCATAAAGCTGCACCAGCTGCAGATATATATATATATATATAAATATATTATATCATATATACTTTATGTATATGTAAGGGTGGGCCCTAGGTGGGACCCACCTCTGCATTTCTTAGCAACTGTAGTTGCAACGTACAACAGCTATATGGTTGTTGTGTACGTGCATTATGGGACGTGGACCACACCATCATCATACATGTGTTGTATCCACCGTCCATCAAGTTGGGATGGTGGGACCCACCAGCAGGAGGACGGATTGGCTGGAGTACCTCATACTAGCTACATGGCTGGTGAGTAGAAGTCAGAGAGTCCTGTAGCCCCCCATGATGCATAGTTTTTATTTGCACCGTTCACGATTTGGACGGTGGGGCCCATCATGGATGATGCGTGTGTTGTATCCATACCATCCAACCATTTTGAGATGTCATTGATGGTATGAGGAAAAGAATGAATCGAAACAAAAATTTGAATGGGCCCCACCATTTAAATAGCGGACCGTGACATTCATCGTTCAAACTTCTAAGGGCCATGGTAGTTTCCAATTAAGCTGGTATTGTTTTCACTTCATTTATCCCTATGTTATCTTATGAATAGGTTGGGTCTCAAAATACATAAGGGCGAGCCTGACTTGATATATATGAGGCCCACCGGTGTGACATATTTGATATACATGAAGCCTGATGGTGCAACCCATATGATGTGGCCAAGTGATGAGGCCCAGGTGTGAGGCCCGTTATGATATATTTGAGGCCCAGGCGTGAGGCCCATTATGATATATTTGAGGCCCGGGCATGAGGCCCGTCGTGATATATTTGAGGCCCAGGCGTGAGGCCCGTTGTGATATATTTGAGGCCCGGGCATGAGGCCCGTCGTGATATATTTGAGGCCCAGGCGTGAGGCCCGTTGTGATATATTTGAGGCCCAGGTGCGAGGCCCACCTGTTGTGTATTCGAGGCCCGATGAGATATATGTTGGCCCATATGACGAGGCCTATGTGATGTAAATGAGGCCCATCGTGATGGTACGTAAGGCCATGGGCCCTTTATATGTTTGGCCCTATGTAGGTCACTCCTCGGGAACAATGTTGGTTTAACGTCCACATTGATAGGCAATGATAGTTAGATGTCCTCATTGTGACCTTCCCTTAGGGCCTGTTTGGCCGGCTGGATTAGATGGGCTTAGGTGGGATGGAATTGCCTCTGGTCCTGTGCCAATTCCACCCCATGTTTGGGAAGAGTGGAAAAGCTTGGAAGTTGGCTGGATGGAATCGTATTGGGTCCTATGCTAATATCACTCAATGTTAACAAGTTGTGTAGGTCCCACCATGAAGTGTGGGCTATATCCACACCGTCCACCCATTTTTTGAGATCATTTTAGAGCATGGGCCAAAAATCCAGTTAGATTTAAAGCTCAAGTGGACCCCACCATAGAAAGCAATGGGGATTGAATACTTACCGTTGAAAACTTCTTTGGGGCCACATAAGTTTTGGATCTGCCTCATTTTTAGGCCCATGCTATAAAATGAGGTTAAAAAACAAATGAACGGTTTAGATATAACACGTGTGTTATTGTCAATAGTTTCAAATGATGGTGGGTATATCCTTTCATTGTACCACCGTATTGCAAACCAAAAAGGAGATTAAGGTTATCCCACGGTAACAGGGAACAGTCCCTGCCATGGGTAATAATGATGTTTTTTAAATCCCATCCCACCTAATACCGTGGGATCGGTCCGGCCAAACAGGCCCTTGAGCCTTGTTAGGCCCATTCTCATCATTCCCTTACTAGGTTAACCCAAATAAGTGGGCCCCATTCACCGTAGATGGATGGCTCCGTGCTATTGGATTTGATATAACCACGGCTGAGTGCCGATCTTTATACTATGGCTAATCGGCTGATCATTTATGGACCTCATTTGTTTATCTACTGATTATCGGTACTGATTATCGAGGTCGACGCCGATTATCCACCTTGATTATCGGTGCTAATCGTTGTGGCTGATTGCCTATTTCGATTGACTTGACCAATTGTCGATTAGCGATCGAGGCTATTTATCATGACCGATTGCTGATTCCAATTGTCATGACCGATTTGCCAATTTCGATTGACTTGACTAATTGCCGATTAGTGATCGAGGCTATTTATCATGACCGATTGCCGATTCTAATTATCGTGACTGATTTGTCGATTTCGATTAGCATGGCCGATTGTCGATTCCGATTGACTTGACCGATTGTCGATTAGTGATTGAAGTCGTTTATCATGACCGATTGCCATTTCGATTGGCATGACCGATTGCCGATTAGCAATCGAAGCCATTTATCACGATCGATTGCCGATTTCGATTGTCGTGACCGATTTGTTGATTCTGATTATCGATCGATCTGATTGTTGTGATCAATTGTCGACTCCAATTCACGTGACCGATTTTCCGATTCTGATTATCGATCGACTCCGATTGACGTGACCGATTTGCCAATTCTGATTATCGATTGATTCCGATTATCGTGACTGATTGCCGATTATGATTATTGATCGATTTCGATTGTCGTGACCGATTGCCATTCCGATTGTCATGATCGATTTGCCGATTCTGACTATCGATCGATTCCAATTGTCGTGACCGATTTGTCGATTCCGATTATCAATCGATTCTGATTGTCGTGACCGATTGCCGATTCCGATTGATGTGACCGATTTGCCAATTCTGAATATCGATCAATTCCGATTGTCGAGGCTGAGTATCGAGGTCGATTGTCAAGGCCGAGTGTATAGGCCGATTTCAATTGTCGAGGCCGATTGTCGAGACCTATATGATGTATATGCGACCCATAGTTGAGGCCCATTGTGATGTATTTAAGGGTCAGGCGATGTAGCCATTGTGATGTATGTTAGCCCCATGCGAAAGGCTCATCGTGATGTGTAAAGCTCTTGAGTGAAGAACATGGTGTTGTATATATTCGGCCCTTGTGTGAGGCCATGGGTCCACTATATGTTAGGCTCTGTGTGAGCCATTCCTTGAGGGCGATGTTGGTTAAATGTCCACATTGTCGAGGCCGATTGTCAATGCCGATTATTGATACTGATTATGAGTATGTAACAGCATCATCATACATGCCCATACGCATCATCTGCATGTTTGTTAAGAGTTGTAGTTGACCATTGCATATGTCGTTGGGCAAATTGTTATGAGACTCCCTGATAGGCGGAGGTTATCTCACATGAGTGCACGGTATGCGCAGGATTGATGCATGACTGTATTGTATGACTCATGCATCTTGCATTGTGTGCCCTAGCAACATGAGGGCCGTAGCCTCCACAGGCATATCGTGGATGGCCAGATGGGACACCGGAAATGTTTAGTTCTAACATACGGGCGCCATAGATGTCCTTGGGTGAAAATCTCTAAACCTCCGAGGTCAGGAGATGCCCCAACGTCGAGACCGAGTGGATACATGAGTGCCCGAGTGTTGAATACCAGGAGGTCGCGTTTCCCATTGTGTCGTGGTCGGTTGGAGGTGTGGCCTTACCCGCCCGAGGGTAGGGGGCATTACTAGGCTGAGTTTGACCATCTCATGAATGGGTCCGCTATCGACGTGCCGGATAGGTATTGGCAGACTATTGGCTAGGTGGATAGTGAGGTTTCTTACGCTCACTTGGACTGTGCTGCTGGGAGAGAGACAGTGCCATTTGGAGTGTACTAAACCCCGGTGATGATCCCAGAGATAAACCGTACTAATATGTGGACTTATTGAGTAGGAGTTGCATACTTATTTATTAATTCATTCACTATCCACTCGGGCTAGTGTTGCGCAACTATTCATTATGTGTACCTTCGCAATGGGTAGGATTTCGGTTGAGGCACGAGTCTAACCTGAGATCAGGAGTTTACCACATTGAGTCTGACTATCCAAATTTAGGTATGGGACTGGTTTAGATAGAAGTCCTTTGTGATGGACCCCATAGCCTGCGATACTACGTACTATCATCCCAACTTCACACTCCAGCATGGTCATTCCATTTGCACCACATATTGCATTACATCCGCGACATATAGCATTTTGGGTTACTGTGTTTCTGCATTTTCTAGATATGGCTGATGTATTTGTGAACACATAAGGAATTATACATTACATTGCATTCTTGTTTGGCTCTTTATGACTTCTCATTTGCATAGCCGATCTGTATTGCGTACTTTGATATTGTATGACTCATGGATTTGTTAGTATTTCTGCTTACTCTGATAATCTATGATCTTGTCAGTATTTCTACTTATTCCGATATTGTATAATTTATGGATTACCAGTATTTTTGGTATTATAGGCTTATGGCATTGTATTGAATACTTGGCACTTACCTTGTGCACACACTTACACCACCTTCTAAGCTTTCTATAAGCTTATGCACGATAGATGCATGCAGGTGATGTTAGGTTGCAGCAGCATGGAGCTTGGAGTATGTAGCTGACTTATGGAGCTTCGATTTTATTTTGACATGTGTATCTTCCCCTTTTAGCATTGTATTCAAATGTTTATATTAATGGATATGTGATGATGATGTTGACTTTGTGATTTGGGTATGCTTGTGGTTATGCTTATTACGAGTTAAATGTACAAAAAAAAAAATCCTCATTGTAGCATCCCAGGATCGGAATCTGGCGTATGAATGCTAGGAGCCGAGAATGGGGTACTGCGGAGGTTGGCAGCACTGAATTCGGCGATCAGGAATTTTATGAGCTCGGTTTCTGAGTTTGGTGCATGACACCTTCACAATTGTATCTTTTAAATGAGCTTACACAATTTAAAAACCCCACACTCTGAGATTTTCTGGATCACCTCAGACAAACCAAAAGAGAGATTTTCCTGGCACAACCTCAAAAATCAAAAAGAGATTTACAAAAATGTAAATATACTTATCTGAATTTTCTCCTTTGATGAAGCTCGGTAGAACCAATTCGAAGTAAATGTTCAACGTAGATGTTCAATGTCCATACTGACTAATGAAAGGGTTCTAGATGATTTTATATTAAATCACTTTGGGCTAGCTTGATTTGATTTTGATTCCAAGAAAGGGGAAAAACTTAAGTCCCTTCTTCAAGTAAGATTGGAATATAGAACTCAAAATCAAATACAAAGAGCTAAATTAAAGAGAATATTAAATGATCACTAAATATAGCTTAAGAATATCACAAACTTATCTCTCAGAGTGGTGTCTTGATTTTCTTTAATGACTTGTCAAACTCTAAAAATTGTGATCAATTTATAGGTGAAAAAACTGTTCACTCAACTGGCCTACAGAACAGCTCGACTGGTCGAAGGACTAACAAGAATTCAAAATTTCAGGCGCGATAAGATAAGATTGGTCCACAACTGGTTGAGTGGCTTGCACTTTAAGTCGAGCCTACTCAATTGGTCGAGCATTGTTCACTCGACTGGTCGAGGATTCAACAGAAAATCTGAAAAATTCATAACAAACCTTAGATTGGTCGAGAAAATTCTTAGCCTGGTCAAGCCAATACTTGGACTAGTCGAACATAAGCCAGGACTAGTCGAGAAAAAGTCTATAAAATTATATCATGACCCAAGGTAAGAATGTAATCAATATGACCTAACCTAGGGTCAATCTAGGGTCATTCATACCTTATAGGTGAAACTTAAACATTTAAACATCGTTCACTTCGGTTGATAGTTTATCTTGAAGTACTTGAAGCTTGTCATTTTATTTTCGAAGATGTGCTTGGGGTAGTGACCTTGAAACTTTGAGTTCCAACTTAAGAAGATTACTTGAGCTTTGAATTCTAAAGTAAAGCACATTATCTTAATATAGTTGAAGCTTGAAAACTTGATCTATCACTTAATGCAGTACTTGAATCTCTTATTCTTATACTTGAAGTTTTTGATGGAGAAACTCTTGTTCTTGCACTTGAATGTAGGTAAGGATGATGTAAAGTTGAGCTACACAAGATACATATTCTAAGAGGTTTTGGCACTACAAAATTTGACAAATCTAGGAGCTAGATCAGGTAGCATTCTCAATCTCCCCCTTTGTCAAATTGGTGACAAAATAAAATACATTAAAATAAGCATAATATGCACAATAAAGAATGATGCACCACCATTTAAGGAACCAAATAGCAAACCAAATACTCCCCCTCAATATATTACTCCATAGAATTTAAGAGGAGAAAATTTGCTATACTTCTCTTTTCCACCATTCCCTTCTCTACTCCACATCCTCCACATTTCATAAGATAAAAAAAATGAACTAGGCATTTGTCAACAGAAATTCTCCCTCTTTTTGTCACAATATGACAAAGGAAAGAACTTATAAATGAAGATGGAAGTAAATAAATATGGAAGTAAAGGAAAGACCAATGAGTAATGAGAGAACATTTGGTCAAGATAACTAGTTAAACATGTCCAAGCACATCAAAATAAGAGAAATTCAACTAAAAAAGTTATTACATATCCGATATTCAAATACTAATCCGAACCAGAAGAAGGAGCAGGTATGGATGGAACAATTTGATGAGTCCCTTTTTAATGCGTCAAAGATATTTGCACATATTTAAATTGCTTTTCTTGGGACACATTCATACCTTCAACCTTATCCTCAAGAGAGCGCAGACACGCATCAAAATCAGAAGGCTAATATTCAGGATCAGCCTCAAAGTCAGATTCAATCACATCGAAAATGTCATCCATATTAATATCATTTGGAGGTAAAGCATCCTCCTCTTCAGTTGCTTCTGCTGCTCCATCAACACCTACATCAACTTGGCCTGGAGCCAATTTCAAATTCATCTTATTAATGTTTGAGTTGTTGGAGCCTCTCCAACAAGCATAGCCACTAGACTATGGGTGGCTAACATAGTCATAAGATAAGCAAAGGGCATGTCACTGTGACCTGGATGGAGACGAAATTAAATCATGATATAATAGATAATTGAAGGAAAACATACAGAGACACCAGTAACAATAGAATGAAGAATACGAGTCATGAATGTAGTAAGCTCGATTTTATTACCAAATCGAGGGTAGACATTTGAAACGAAAATCCGTTAGAGAACCCTATATCTAGGTAACATAAACTTGGAAGCGAGCGTATTCCTAGTACTCCATCCTGCATCCATATTACATAAAACTCGAGTGAGCATTCTCTTCTCAGATTCAGACAGTTTTGCAATAAGTATATGAATGAGAATACTGTCATCATTGATAGGTATATCCATTAACCCAGAAATAAGATGACGATCCACATCAATTGGACCTTCTCTGGTCGTAATTGTAAACATCGGATTCTCAAAAGAGAAGTCACTAATGCAAGCATACATAGCGTGCGCAATGGAGCAGTATGCCGATTTGCCCTAATGTAGAATGTTATCCATCCTACATACTGAAGGAGAGAAACAACACCAAATGGTGCCAAATGATTAGGATTAATAGTCTGTTCAACTATCACATTGCGCCAGCGAAATCCTACACATACTTAGGATCTTCATCGGGTGACCAAAGATAGCGCACCGTGATAGGAGCAAAACGAGAAGAAGAGGGATCACGAGATCCTTTCTTCTTGTTTCTACCCTCCATTGCAATAAAGAAATTAAGGAATAAAGAGATTGCAAAAGAGGCAAGAAAGGTTTCTAGTAGATCAGATTTTTTGATAGAAAACCCCCAAAACAATCATAAAACATGAATAAACCACACAAATGAAGAAAAAGATGTGCAAAGGACTTAAATTTATAAGAAATTAAAAAGAACACACTAACCAAGGAAGAATCGAAGATGGGTTCGACCGGTCGAGGTAGGGCGTGTTGGAGAAGAAGATCCAAATGAAGAAAAAGAAGATTTTCCCAAAATAAATGGTCAAACCCGTGATTCATGACGGGTCGAGTACATACTCAACCGGTCATGCCACGACTGGTCAAATATGTACTCAACTGGACGTGCACCTCACAAAAAATGTAATTTTGCATAAAATTTGAATTAAAAATTTCAAAATAAAAAAATATATACATTATGATACAAATAGACACAAATCATCAGTTCATATTGCACATACTAAGATCAAATTTCAATCTTGCAGACCTGTTTTTGTTTAGCGGTTTTGTGAATATGTCAGCAAGTTGATTCTCGGCCTAAATATATTCCAATGAAATTATCTTGTCTTCCACTAATTCACAAATATAGTGATATCTAATGTTAATATGCTTGGTTTGTAATGCTGAATTGGATTTTTAGAAATATTAATTGCACTTGAATTGTCACAGTATAAAACCATAGTTTCTTGCACAAATCCATAATCGCTTAGCATTCTCATCATCCACACAAGCTAAGTATATGCATTGACTGCAGCAATATATTCAGCCTCAGCTGTAGAGAGCGATACGGAACTTTGTTTCTTACTTAACCAAGAAACCAAACAGTTCCCAACATAGAAACAACCATTGCTGGTTGATTTATGATCATCAATGTTACCAGCCCTGTAACGCCCTGAAATTCAGGGGTCGAGCATAACTCAGCTCCTGAGTTCCAAAACATCACTTATGCAACATATTTAATGATGGATGTATGTTGTCTGTATTAGTGCATAAAACATGGAATAGATTAAGCCAAATAGCAAATATAATTCAGGGATAAGTGAAGAAAGCAAGCAGAAGACTTATAGAAATATATGTGCACAAGTGCAAATCTCTGAAGTACATGTACATACCAGGTCGTTCTGACAAGTGTTACTATCAAAATTACAAGTATCAAAATTACATCATTTAATTTTCAAAAGAAATCCCAGCATCCTGCGCATTAGAACAAGGCTCACTAGAACCCGTCTGAAAACTGCATAAAAGAGAAAGCGGCCTCATCATCATCCATCTCCCACTCTGCCTTAGAAGTCGCATCAACATCTGCAACATCAGCAGCTAAGATAGAGTCTGGTGGGTGTTTAACACCGCCCCAGAACGTGGGAGTGAGTGATCAACTCAGTGGAACAATAAGGCACAGGTTAACATATTGTCAGTTCAATCAAGCAGTAATGATAAAGCAGAACAATTAAACATGTCCTAAGTACTCTTGTTAATGCAGGGATGTATGCAGAATGATGCGTGCCCTCACGCGTACACTCTCAGCGTCTTCATCTTACGTTACGCATGACACCACCTCAAAGTGCTCCACGTCTACAAAGCACATGCAAATGCGGTGCATGAACATAATTACCAAGTTGTTATTAGTCCTTTTCATACAGCAGGATTGGGAAGCTAAGATACCTTCCTCATATCACCATCCAAACAGTGATCCATTCTAGGGTCGTCAGTCCTAGATATCTCATACAATCATATGTTTTCAGGTCGTTGCAAAGGGCTCGTCACCAATCAATACACGCTTATCATACCTTCGTTACTACACTAAGGCTCGTCACCTCAATGCGGTATCCAGGCATACTCGAGGTCACTACAAAGGGCTCGTCACCAATCAATGTAGGCCGACAGCACGAATATAGTGTCCCATACCACCATAATCGGCTCACGAGTTTGGTTGCTCACTGGTTACTACGGGGAGGCTCGTCACCCCAGCGTAGGCCGACAGCTCGACCACGGTGTCCCATACCACCATGTCCGGCTCATGAGTCTTAGCGGATCAAGGTACCATGGTTAATAGGATTTCATTGGTAAGTTCGGTACCCTAGATTCAAACAGTAGCGTCCATACATGGTGAACATACATCGAACAATTGGGTTACTTGACGAACTCGACTAGCACGAGCGCACGTTGGGTTGAATGACATAGAGTGCGCAAACACTCCGCGTGGCCAAACCACTGCCGACAACTCTAATACGACTCGGGTTCGTCTAATACGTCCTACGTGGCGAAAGCAACCTCAGCCACGATCTTAAGGCCGATTATCGATTTCCTAAACTAATGCATAGTCCCACATACATTACACTACAATAGATATTCGTATTGAATGTAGAACAGTAATGGAGCAACAACTCAAATCATGGGGTACTCATGCATTTGAAGAATATCAACTTAACATGAATATAAGCATAAGTAATACTTGAATTTAAACAATAAGGAATGTAACTTACATGAAGGAAATCATACATACTAGTGGGAGAGTTGGGAATCGCTTCTCAACGCCCATACTAGGTTGAAATATCACACATTAGATCATTCAGGCATTTCTACAAACACTTAGAATACATAATACAACATACATGACGTATGTTGAAATACACGCATTTGGACAATTCCTTTTACCAAGGAGTTGTCGCACATACATCTAGCATACATACATGACAAATAATCATGGCAAACACAAGTGCGTATTTTATACGTATATGGTACTTTATACATATATATAGAATACACAAATCTCAATATAACACATGCATATCAGGAACGCAACATAAACATAACATTTGGCATGTAAAATCTCATCCATAGCAAGAATAAATCATTAACTGGCATTGAAAGCCTTGAAAACCATAACCTATACACTTAAAGTTTGCACCTTAAGCCAGAAAAGAACACCGAACTGATTTCAGACGATATGTCTTCGTCAACGGCGATAGAATACCCTAGAACAAGAATAGAAATGAGATACAATAACACCAAGACTATTCTAAGCTCTAACACAGATTAGGGTTATGTTAACTTACCCAAAGATGAACTCAGAATCGCCGGAATAATGATTCAAAGTGAAGGTTCAAGGATGAAGAAGAACAGGAAAGAATCTAAGATGATTCACCAACTTCTCTCTCACTCTCTCTCTTTTCCTTTCTCTTTCTTAGGTAGGGTTAGGAAATTCGTATGGAAAAGAGAGCTAGGGTTTTAAGGACTATAAATAGACCTAAAATTGATGAAAATAACCCCAGGGCCATGGTATACTTAGGGTATAACCAAAACCGGCCTCTCGCGATCCAACGAAGCACTTCTGGTGGGCCTATTACCACGAAAGGTCGGACTTAAGCTCACTGACCATGGATCTAGGTCAAGCTGAGTTTTCATACCGACCGGATCTTCAGATCAGCCATGGCGGACCACACTCAATTCAACGGTCACTGAATCTCGATCAGGTCTACAAGCACAAGGACATTCCTGGGCCACCTTCCCTGATCAGAGGGTGAAATTGGGTTAGAATCCAACGGTCAGATTGCTTAAAATCGTCGCGCAAGTGACACGACTCAAATTTCATAAAAGCTTAATAAATTTCCAACCATTCTCACACTCTTCACTCCGAACTCAATCAAATCGACCCAGAACATCATCTGGACTTGATTTTCAAGGTGATGGTCAAGCCCAACATGGTGACCGCAACAGCCTAAGATCATCGCTATCGGACTTTCGACGCGCGGTCTTGGTCCGATCCAAAACTTCCAAAAATTCCCTAGAACAACTAGATTTAGCGATGGATCCCAGATTTCAGAGTAACATAGCGCTAACTAATCTACAGGTTTTGAGTATGCAGATACAATTTAAAGTGATTGATGCAGATTTCACAAGCAATCGAGTATAGCGCTAATTACCCCAAAAACAACTACTAAGGAACGAAAAACACAAAATTTTCAGGGTCATTACAAGCCCAATCAACATGCATGTAACCAGCTAATTGCATACTAGTATCATGTAGATAACAGAGACCAAGATTAGCTATACTAGCAACATATTGCAAAATACGCTTAACAGCTATCAGATGTGACTCTTTCAAGTTCGACTGATATCTAGCACAAATTCCTACGCTACATGTAATATCAAGTTAGCTCACAGTTAGATAAAGTAAACTACCTATCATACTGCATTATAACTTAGGATCCACACTCTTACCTGTTGAATCCTTAGAGAGTTTTAGAGTGGTACTCATTGGAGTATCTAAATTTTTCCCACTCTCAAATTTGAACTCTTTAACTAAGTTCAGAGCATATTGGGTTTGAGAAATAAAGAAACCATCAGGGAGCTGTTGACTTGCAACCCTAGGAAAAAGTTTAGTTCTCCAACCATGCTCATTTCAAATTTAGATTTCATAAGATCTGCAAATTCAACAGTCATGTTAGTGCAAGTAGATCCATAGATAATGTCATCAACATAGATTTAAACTATTAGTATGTGATCATTATGTTTCTTTACAAATAGTGTTTTATCAACACTTCTCATTATAAAGTTATGACTTTGTAGAACTTAGTCAACTTTTCGTACCATGCCCTGGGAGCTTGTTTTAAACCGTAGAGTGTCTTTTTCAGGTGATAGACATAATTAGCATGTTTAGGGTCTTCAAAACCCTTAAGTTGTTCAACATAACTTCTTCATGCAAATCGCCGTTTAAGAATGCACTCTTTACATCCATTTAATATATTTTGAATGTTTTAAAGCACGCAATGGATATAAATAGTCTAATTGATTTAAGACGAGCTATTGGGGCAAAGGTCTCATTATAATCAATGCCTTCAATTTGAGTGTACCCTTGTACAACTAGCCTAGCCTTATTTCTAATAATATTACCAACTTCATCAGACTTATTTTTGAAAATCTATTTTGTTCCAATAATGTGTTTATCTTTTGGTCTTAGAACTAAGTACCAAACATCATTTCTAACAAACTGATTGAGCTCTTCTTGCATTGTTACAATCCACGTCAGTAAGGGCTTCTTTTACGTTAGCCGGTTCTATCTGAGATGTAAAGCACACGTAGTTGCACATATCTTCCAATTGTTTACAAGTGTGCATACCAGTGAGAGGGTTTCCAAGGATTTGATTAGAAGGATGGCCTTTAAATGTTCACAGTTCAATGTTATTTTGACTAGATGAAGAGTCTGGTTTATTAAATAAAAGAACTTCATGATTTTCTGAACTTGAGATAGGTGTATTCAAATGATCATCTATAACCACATTGATGGATTCTTGAATTACACTAGTCCTCTTGTTAAGAACCCAATATACTCGACTATTTAGAGCATACCCTAAAAATATTCCTTCATCACTTTCGGTCTCAAATTTACCCAGATTTTTTCAGTCATGCAAGATGTAGCACTTGCTGCTAAAAACTCGAAAGTATTTGACAGTAGGCTTCTTATCAAACCACATTTCATATGCATTTTTACTATTTGATTTTCTAGTGTAAACGCTGTTAATTATATAACAAGCAGTATTTACCGCCTCAGCTTAAAGATTTTTAGGAAGCTTCATACTATTTAGCATTACATTTGCCATTTCTTGAAGCACTGTATTTTTTCATTCCACTACACCATTTTTTTGTGGTGTTTTGGGCACAGAAAAATCATGTGATATTCCCTAATCATTGCAAAATTTCTCAAAACTGCTATTTTCAAACTCAAAACCATGATCACTACAGATCTTAGTGACTTGTGATTCTTTTTAAGTTTGGATATGTTTAAGTACCCTTTTTACTTCATCTAGAGTTTCTGATTTCTCTCTTAAGAAGACTGTAAGATCCTACCCGAGTGTGTGTATTTCATTCCTCTAGGTCTCGCGGTCCTACCGGTCAAATCCCGGTGACCCGCGACCTTCAATTAGTGTTTGCGGTCATCCTCAAGTCCGGTCACATAAACCTGACCTGGATTGACTCAAATTTAGTGCCATAGCGACTGCATCATCACTGTGGTTCCATCGCCGCGTCTCGTGCGGTAATCTGAGTTGTAGATCATGAGATGTGGGCTGCGCTCATTTTAGACCGTTGATGTGTGATTTGGTGGGACCCACCCTAGCAATGCACATTTTTTCATGATTGGTGACATCATCCTATATATAGCTTTCTAAAAAGACTACTTTATAGCCTACCCTATAGCCTCCTTAGACTAGGTATGTGTTGCTTCTCCCATGACTATGATTGCTTTTATCTTCTCTAGACCATCATTGCTAGCCTCTTTTAGAGAAACTAATCATTTCTCTTAGTTACATCTCCCTAGCAATCCCATTTTCCTCTCATTTTCTCCTTCTCTTCTCCTTACTAGAGCCCAAACTGTCTCCACCCTCTCCCTTTCTTCAGCCCTCTTTCTCTCTAATCCCCTCCAATCTAACCATTCCCAACTCATCTCTACCATAGAAAACTTTTCCTTGGAGCTAGAGGATCATTGTGGTGTAGGATTGAAGATAGATCTTAAGGAGGGTATTCCTTAGATAGAAATTTCTAATTTCTTTGATTCCATAAATGTTCTTTCCATTTCTTTCATTTTGAAGCTTTTGGGGCCCATCAAATGATGGTGGTGGCCCCCATGTCTTCATGGATGTGGCTTATAGCCCATCCTTTGTGCATGCATGATCCATGCAATGGGCGATTCTCCATGGACCCCTACATGATTTTCTGTCTTTGATCAAGGATCCTTGGGTCATCTAGACCCTTGATCCTTGGTGGAGATGGCATCTTCACCATAGATCTTGAGTAGGATGAGTTATGCTCGTATGGAACCATGTAAATCATGATATAGTGGATGATTGTGATTGTGTGATAAAGGGAAGGGCCTCAATGTGGTAGAGATCCTTCCCTTGTGGCCAGTTTCTTTTATTTTCCTTATTTATATCTCTGAAATCAAGATGTGTGTGGCCCACCTTATACCCTAGAACCATCCAGACCGTCCAAAGAGGGAAGACGTCCTTGACAGTCCACCCATGGATGTTTGGGCCCTAAATATACCCAAAAAGGGTACATGCAAATGGTATTTATTGATGGGAATGGTCTAGATGTTTATGGGGCCCACTGGGGTGGTCCATACCATAATTTCCATGGGCTGATTTCCTCTTTTTATAGTGATTATAATTATTTTATTTCAGTATTATTTTGCTGTCCACAAAATTTGTTTTCCCCCCCCCCCCCCCCCCTCTTGTAGGCCCATCTTGTAGTATTTTTTACCCCACCGTCCATCAATTTGTGGTCCACATGGGACATGGCCCACCTCCCTGGGAATTTTCCATTTTTGGGACTCAATTTAATGTGTTTTTGGGCCAATTGTCCAGACCCATAGGACCTTTCACCTTGGGACGCCCAGGCCCATTGGACTGTTGCTGGAGTTCCAGTCCAGCAGCATGGTCCACTTGATTTATGTGTGTGATTCATTACTCCCATCTGGTGGGACACACAGGGATATATGTGGGCCACCAGTTAACATTATAAGACCCCGTCTATTCCATACGACTTTCTATGCTTATATACATGATGATTGACGCCCTTGACCAAACCTGGACTAGCTGAGCATAGTACACACCCAACTGACCGGAACCCCAACACCCTAAAACCTATCTCATATCGATCACCCCGTCACTGCGATCGTGGAGGTACAACCCGTGCGTCTATATGATACTCCGTTTGTGAGATACGCCGTGAAGAATAATTAGTTTGTCATGTGCGTAAGGTGCTATGTACTCCACTCCACACATGTGCACAACACATGTCATACACACATGCACATGCCACACATGGGTGAGAGAATCTCTACCCATGTGTGTGATGTCACACACCCATACCTCTTATCTCTCATGTACACCTCAAGTCAACTCTTCTCTATGCCACACCTCATGTGTGACATCATCACACCATGCCATCCAATGCTCCTTTAACCCACCATTAATTACAAATCATAAATTAATTTTTATAATCCTAGCCTAAGCTAATATTAATCACATTAGCCTAACTTAACCAAATTTTTATGAATTTCTCTACAAATACCCCTCCATCCCTTAACATTTCACCATTTTTCTACATATGGAGAGAGAGAGAGAGAGAGAGAGAGGAGTGATCTTGGTGGGCCATCAACTCCATTAATCCCATCCCTTCCATTCATCTCAACCATCAATTCCATCCCTTCCATCCATCTCAACCATCCATGTAATTCATCAAGGTGAGTACACCCTCCCCACTTATTTTTATTTTTATTTTCATTATGTTTATGGATGGTGAATATGATACTCAAATGTTAGGAATGGTGTAGATGATGAAGATAGTATGATTGATGGTGAAGAAAATTATAATAATGATGATGATGCTATTAATGGTGTTGGATGGATAGGAGAAAACATATAAAATCAATTTATTATAAAGTTCATGTGGGACCCATTGATAGTGGGCCCCACAAAAATGTTTGTATGACATCCAAATCATCCAAGTATTAGCCCATTAGGGTGGTCAAACTCACATACATACACCAATGCACACATGTGCACATATCCAACAAAAAAAATTAAGGGAGAGACGCTGCTGCCAGCGTCCCTGCTGCTTGAATTGGAAAGGAGGGGCTGTGGGCCCACAAGTCCACCCCCTTGATGTATGTATCTGATCCCACCGTCCATCATGTTTTTCAGATCATTTTAGGCGTTGAGAGGCAAAATGGAGTTAATCCAAATCTCTGGTAGGCCACACCATAAAAAAAAAAAAAATAGTGATAAACTTTTAGGGCTCGCTGTACACCAAAGTATACTGAATATTGGACTCGTTTGATTTGTCACGAGCCAGGGAATGTAACAGATGGGTTGGATTGTCTTTCTAAGGGCCCCACCTATGAAAAACCACAACAAAACAAAAATGTTTTAAAAAAATACATATATGCAGCTCCTTACTGCTGACGTACGAGCGTCCATGGACGCTGCAGCGGCTACTGCTTGTTGGAACTGGCAGGGACAGTGGGTCCCGCCACTGGTCCCACCATGATGCATGTCGAGCATCTACACCGTGCATTTGATGGGGTCCCCTTTAAAAATGGGCCACCCTCAAAATTCAGCCGTACACGAAACTCAGGTGGCCCACACCATTAAAAAATAAAAATAAAAATAAATTTATGAAACTGAATAAATCAACAATTTTCATGGGCCTGATCATATGGTATATGTTATATCTAAACCATCCATCCATTTGGTGAGCTTTTCTTAAGGTTTGAGAAGAAAAATATGATAGATCTAACTGTCAAGTGGGCCATACTACAAAAGCAGCAAGGATTAAACATCTACCATTGAAACCCTTTTTGGGTTAGAAGTTTTACACCAATATGAAATTTGTATTTCCCCTTAATTCAGGTCTTTGTGACCTTATGAACAGATTGAATGGAAAATAAACGTTATGGTGGGTCCTGTGAATGGTTTAACAGTGAAATCATTATCCTCACTACTAATTAAGGTAAGGTCTAGATAATCTTTGGTTATGATTCATTTTTGGATAATTTTCTAAATGATCTCTAAAAATAGATGAATGGTGTAGGTATAATAAATACATCACTTTAGGACCCATGTAACTTTGATCTCCTTGAACCATTCGTACAACTCGAAGCTCGAGCATGTAAAATCACTTGTTAGGTCCACTTGAAATTTGGATGCATCCAAAACTTGGTCTGACCCCTCAACCAGGTGGGACACACATAATGGATAGGCTAGATTTATGAACTACATCTCTGTGGGCCCAACAAATGATTATGAATATTCAATGGAGGGTAACCCTCTCAACTTATGTGTGGTATGGCCCACTTTGATGTAGGTGTTATGCCACTTAATCCACCATGGTTATGACATGATATCTATTTAAGATCCTCATCATTTATCTATTTTATCAACCCTTTTAACGGTATGTTACCATGAATCAAGCTCATCCAATGATTAGATAGCCGTACATTATGAAATAATGTAAATTGAACTCTCATCACTAAAAATTTATTATGGGACATCCTGATGATGCATTAGATATTCAACCCATCTAGCTCATGTACCGAGTCCCCTTTAGGGCATTGTCCCAAGGATCAGTCAATCCAACCTGAATTGGACCATACAATACAAGGCTGTGAGAATAAGGACCTAACTATTGAATCCAACCTAAGGCCACCATGGTGTATCTATTTAATCCATGCGGACCATCCACTTCCTCATATCATTTTTAGGATTTAGACTAAAATCAAAGTAGATCTAAGTCTTAAGTGGGTCACATATGACTTAAACTCATGGGAAAGCCCCATGAGCTCCATCATATAGAACTCATTGTAAATTCCATTAATGTGTGGGCCCAAGAATGTTAAGGCCCATTTTGAGTAAACGCCATGTGGACCCATTAGTGGTAGCCTTGTTTGGGCCAACCATTGGGTCTCTTCGACAAGAGTTTGTAATCTCCATGTGTTGAATGTATGACGAACTGGTAATGTAATTTTTGAAGTAATGATGATCAATCCCTTAAATGGGCTGAGTATGGACAACCCTTGATCACTTGACACTTTGGTTAGGGTGCGACCCTAAGTAATAGGATCATATGACTTGTGTTTAAACCCTTAAACATGTTTAATTATAATAAATATGTAGACTTTAGTGGCGTGAGGATGTGATATACGTATTTGGCCCCTTAATCATGAGGGCATGTGGCATATGTAGGGTCACCTAATCATATGCAATTGTGGAATATATGTAGTTATCTAACCATATGATTGTGAAATGCACACAAGGCCAACCAATTACATGAAGTCAGGTGGCATTGGTGACCACCCAATGATATGACCACGTGCTTATGGGCATAGCCATATTCACCTAAACCATGAACAACCGGGTTGTACGTGCAGATTTTCTTAGTCAAGAGACTTATGATATAGGTTGAATTATGCAATTTGATAATGGATTGCCCCTCAATTTGGTGTCATGAGACATAAATACAACCCTTACATTATGCTCATAGGAGAGGCAAATGCGGGGACCACTAAACTATATCTTATGTGATGGATGATCATGTGACATCGATCTGAGTCATTCTCCGTATGAAGTATAGGGCGATCATAGTTTAAGAGTTAAGTGTAACGTAGTGTAACCAGGTATGGTGGGTATGCTTGTGATTGTACCTTAGATGCTTTAAGACGCAGTTACTAGACCATGATACTAATTGTATGTCCACTCAACCAAGTGAAACTATGGCATCGATAACCTGACCATGTGAGAGCTTAACAAAGTGGTTGCCCATAGATGTATGAGTTATGGTGTAGTAAAAATAAGCAACCATGTGACCTTAAATCTTTTATTATGGTAAGTAGAGTGACATTTGTGTGGCCACTCAACCATATGAACTTCTGATAATAGAATGGCCATAAGACCATGTGGGCATATGAGAATTATGTGATTACTCAGACTCGTGAACTATGTTGATGTGTAACCTCTTAGTATGTGAATTTAGGATGTGTGTCAAATTGATTATGGACCATACCTTAATATGAGTATTGCATAATTCACCATTTATCCATTAGGCTAGCTAATCCTAGAACATGATTCCAAAATGACCTAGATCCAATTTCTAAATAAGTCAGACGATATGAAATAGTGTTAATTGAACGTATAACTTTCGAATACTTGTGAACCCACTCAATGTACATATTTTATCCGCACTATTCCATTATTTTACCAACAAAACATTTCGATCATGGAGCCCGCTGACGTGTGCCTTGTGCATCTGAACTGTTCTTCCTTGCATTACCTTAATGTATGTGAGTTACCTATATTATCTACTTGTTGGGACCCACCATAATGTTTATGTATGGACCCATCTACTTGCAGTACCACTTGGAAGTAGGACCCACTACATTGTATGAGACAAACCTGCATTACCCAACCGTGACTACCTCCTATGTGTATATTATATACCAAGTCATTCAACTTAGGGCTCACTATATCTTATGAGGTTTACCTGTGCCTTCCAAACCATTGTAGAACTAATATGATAATTATTTGTAAATCCAGCCTACTAACAACCCACTAGAAGGTGAAGCCCACTACATTATATGAGTTTCGTTAGCACCATCCATCCTGTGGCTCATTTACTATATGTTATATTTATGCCTTTCATCTCATAATCACTTAGTGCATGTACTTTGCGTCATCACCACTCATTAATCATAAGGCCCAGTTAGGGTATAACCGTGTGGTCCTAATAGAAGAAAATAATATTGTGCCAAAGCCGCTAATGGAATATCTATCTTGCGAAGGATATGGTATAATTCTAAATACAATTAATGCTTGTGACTATGATAGCTATGGATGATATTAGTGATGTTAGTGATTATGGTTAATAGAAGCATGTGATTTAATATCTTGATTAATGTTGTTCCACTTCCTAACATGCTAAATTCATCTACTTAATCATGTTGATATTGATCATACTCATGCACCATGAAGTGATGGTATGTACAAGTGTACTTCAATACATTTGTTTATGTGTAAGATATGTCCTCTTCAGTTTTGTCACATGACTATGGATTGATATAGTTGATAGTGACACATGATGATTGTATGTCATTTTGGCTTAGAGGTTAAGCAGACCCTAAACTCATGGCATTATATGCATACCATATGCACTTAAACGTATGCCTTATCATGATTGCTTGAATTCATGTGTAATCATGACATACATGATGATCGAAATACCACAGTCGTGCCGTATAACATGAGTTGGATTTTGATGATGAAATTTACATCTATGATGATGACTCGAGTTATCCTTGAAAATGAACGGGACACCAAAAGTGTGGAAATAGTAGGGGATGATGTGCCCCTTGGGTTGAAAGTCCCTAAACCCCTATGCTAGCTAGGGTTGCCTCACCGTCGGGCCGAGTGGATACATGGGTCATGGATTTGACTCCCACTGATGAGGTCGGGTTGAGAAGAGATGGGTCCAACATGCTTAAGGGCAGAGGTGCAAACAGGGACCGGTCTAACTCACCGGTGAGGAGAAGCGCGAATGAAGTCTGCTACTAGTATGCCGGGTGAAAGTCCACCGCAGGGCGGGTATGTGAGGTCGATTACTAGTATCTGGTGCATGAGTATCGACCACAGTGCTTTCCATGATATACACTTGGTGGAAGTCCACTACCGGGCAGGTATGCGGGGTCGATTACTAGTGTCTGGTGCATGGTATCGACCACAGTGCTTCCCGAGATATACAGTTATAATATAGTATGACAATATGATGACGATGATGTGATTATGGATGCGTGTAATACGGTTATGGCTATGGTATGGTAGAAATGAAAATATGACTTGGTGATGCTAGTAGCATTGACTCAAAGTATCACTATGATGCATATGCATTGCATTGACATTAACATTACACCTTACATGCTACCCGCCTTTCACATATATGATTTCCTTGCAGCGTATTTATCTTGCTTGCATGTAGGACACATTATACACACGTGTGTACTCACTTGGTTTTTTGCCTAAGCTTCTTATTTCCCATTTTTTCAGGGCTGGAGTAGCTTGGAAGACTTAGCTTTCTCGATGCATTGCTTCTATTTTTCGATTTGGCAATGTTGACGTTATGCACCATTTATAAAGCATTATACTTGTAACCATCAGGATTTATAATGGAGAGTGTTTCTTGGTATTTTTATCATGGATCTTCATGCTCATGTATTATTATATGTATATACAAAAAAAAATTCAATAAAAAATCTTCCTTGTGGTGTGCCAAACTCGTGACTTGGTATATGAAAATTGAGTGCCAGATTCGAGGTTTCATGGAAGTTATCCGTCCCTGGATTTGGAGTGTGACAAACATAAACATAATTTATATTTATTATAGCTGGACTCCAGTAAGCCCAGAAATGGGTGGGCTGGAAATTCCAGTGATAGACCCATATTAGCTACCCCTAATGGTATGATTTGGGGCAGCATGGCCCACCGGATTTAAGGATGAATTATGCACATAAGCTTACCATTTTCCAAGGTGCATTTAGGCTTCATTTGGGCACACTTGGAGACCCACCTCCATTGGATTTTATTTTGGATCTATGCTCATAGTTTTGGTTGGCCTTGGCAGGCCCATTCGTCTTGGATCTTCTAGTTAGGTCCGTTGACCTTTCAGCCTGTATTTCACTACTTATTGTGATGGGTTTGTGGGCCATAATATGCAAGTAGTTGGGCCCTTAGTTGTCCACCAAAATAACATTATACTTGGGCCAAGTTGTGAGGACCAACTCACTTGGATAAAGCATAGAAATTGCCCATATGGTTGGATTATTGGGCTGCCCGCTAGGCCCACCACAATATGTGGGTTTATGCCTTTATGGATGGGCCCAAACATTGCTTAAGGGCCCACCATATTACTTATGAGTTGGGCTTTGTGTAATTGCCCACTAGGTATATGATTAGTTTAGGCCTTGGGCCTTGATTTGTTTTGGTTAGAGGCAGGCTATCTCTTGGGAACTAATTGAGGTTGGATGTCCTCATGGGTGATCCTAAGGTAGGCCCATGGGTTTCTATATGGGTGGTTAAAGGCCCACCATAGGCCCTAGGACATTTATTGGATGCCCTATATAAATGTATGTTATGTGAAGCCTATCTTAACATATGTTTGGTCCAGGCTGTCCAAGCCTTGGATCGCCCGATTATGGGGACACTCTCTGTCTTGGGCTACTGCTCGACTCACAATCCAATAGTAGGCCCACTTGATCTTTTATAATGTATACACATACTCCATTTGGTGGGGCCCCCTATGAGTATTGTTGGCCTTCATGAGATCATTCCCACATAGTTGACTAATTTTTGGGCTTTAGTAGGCCCAGGAAGTTGAGTGGGCTGAAAGTTTATCAAGGGCCTTTAAATGTACATTGTTATGGCTGAAACTTTATTGGATGTGGGGTCCACCATATTGAGAACTTGTGTAAGTGTTACATGCTTATATTTTATATTCCTTGGGCTTAATTAGTGCATTCTTTTGGGTCACCTTTAGTGATCATATGAGGACCTCATCTTAGATCAGATTTTTGGGACATCTAGTGGGCCTAGAGTGGGCAGGGACATCCCAGCTTGGCCCAGCCATACATTGGGCCGACTTTCACCATTTTGATGGACTTGTGGACTGAGATAAGGATGGTATTAGGCCCTTAGTTGCCCGCTTAATTTACTAGTTATTGGGCTGATGTAGTGGGGCCTATTTCATCCAAACTTAAACTTATTTTTGGACCATACATTATGTACGCAGGCTGCCCACCAAGTCCAACTTAATGTATGGAATTCTATGGCCATTGGGAATTGGGCCTTGAGCCTTAATTCCCTTCTTGGGGGCCCATGTTGTTGAAGGTAGCATTAGATCCTTTTTCTTATGGCCCATTATGAAGGATATATGTATGTGGCCGCCTATTTTTATCTTGATTGTGGGCCTTGGGCCTTCTATCCATATAGTTCATTGTTGATATGCCTTTTGGGGAATGGTGGTTAAATGTCCCCATTATGAACCCCTCTAGGCCCGGTAGTATCTAAGTATGATTGGATGCCCATCTTAGACTCTTGTTAGGGCTATTTCTCTATTATTTAGTCCTGTAGCTTATATGCTTAGTCTCGTGGACTACCCCGGGTAACTGGGCCTCCACTGGAGGTTGGTTCCTTATAGATATTGTCTAAATACCTAGTCTTGGTCCCTTCTTAGATATGAGGAGTGTACCACATTGTATATCGCCGCATAGTGCGTCTAGATTCATCTTCATGGCCCATGTACATCATTGTATGCTTGGTTAGCATTGTGTGTGTGTGGTTATGGTTATGTCATTGGGCATTGCATGTTACCTTCTCCAAGGGATATAGTATTCCCTCTTAAGCAAGACTCCCCTTCCACAAATTTGGGTGGAGTATTCTTATTCTTAAGAGGAATACTTTTATCATAGCCCAATCCAGATCGATCGCCACATTTTCTGGATCCAGATAAAAGTTTTTCTAATTTATAATCACCTTGGGCATACTTCCATGTGTCCTTCAAACTCAAAAGTGAAGAGACTTCTAGTTTTATCTTTTCATTTTCAGATTTTAATTTTTCAACTTGGGACATTTTGAAATCTAAGTCGCACTTAGTTTTTTCAAAGCAATCTGAAAGGTGTCATTTTTCTAAGACTAGATTATCAAAATTCTCTTTTAATTTTAAAAACTTTTCTTTCTGAAGTTTTAGCTTTACAGCAATTATGTAACTTTCCCTGTATAGGGCATCATAAGCATCTTGAAGGTCTTCTTCATTTTCATTGTCACTATTCAGATTTTCTTCATTGGTTGAATCATCATTATTTGAAAAAGTGAACTTGGCTAGAGTCATTAGGGCTTTAACATCATTAGCCGACTCAGTTTCAGAATCTTTTGACTCAGAAGAGACTTCAGAGCAAAAAGAATCATCTAACATACCTTTCTTTTTAGTCTTATCCTTCTTAGGAAATTTGTTTGCTAGATACTCATATTCATGGCAGTTGTAGCATTGGTTATCTTTTAAAGATTTCTAATTTTTAGATCTAGGTTTTTTCTTTTCAATAGGTTTTTGCAAATCAACCCTCTTTTTACTTTTGAAAATCTTATAAAACTTTTTAACTAAAAGAGCCATATCATCTTCAGAAGTTTCTAAATCAGAATCACTACTATTATCTTAAGAAATACTTTTAGAAGACTTAAGGGCGATTGACTTAACTTTAGGTGCCTTAAAATTTAACTCAAAGGTTTGACGAGACCCAATTAACTCTTCTACCCTCATATTATCCGTATCACGAAGTTCCTGGATCGCGGTTACTTTTGAATTGAACCGTTCAGGCAATGAATGCAGTATCTTTGTACAGACTTTACTTTCTGGGATTCTATCACCAAGACCCTACATAGAGTTGACAATGTCATTCAATCTTATATAGAAGTCCATGAAAGTTTCACTTTCTTCCATATGTATTTCCTGAAATTTGATTGTGAGGATTTGGACCTTAGATTTCTTGACAATTGTTGTACCCTCATGTGTCATTTCCAAAACATCCCAGGCTTGATTTACAGTATCACACAATATAATTCTCTTGAATTCATCTGGTGATAGTGCGCAAGTAATTACATTTGGAGCCTTTGCATTGGCACTACTCTCACTTTTCTGAAGATTGGTCCAAGTAAAATAAGGTGAAACTTTTAAAGTAACAGATCAATCAGCACCAGTCACTTCAGTGGTAGGAGGGGTCCAATTGGTCATTGTGGATTGCCACACGCTCTCATCCATGGATTTTAAGCAAATTCTCATTGTGGCTTTCTAATAGGCATAATTGAAGCCATCAAATGGTGGAAGCCTAGTGATTGAGAGGCTATCAAAATTGGACATCTTAAAAAGCTCAGATCGATTAGCTCAGGAATTTAATCCAAATAATAAAGATAAAAATGAGCTATTAGTCTTTGATACCACTTAAAGAGGCCGAGCTAAGATCCTAGAGGGGGGTGAATAGGACTATGCCAAATTAAAAAATTAAATGCAAAATTAAACATATATAAATAAAGATAGCACTTAACAATCCCATAAAGCATAAATGAATGGCAACCTCAAATGTACAAGTATTGAGAGGTTGATACAGATGTTGTTCTAAGGACAACCTTACACCAAAAACCAATGGCTTATGGTAGGACAACCTGATTTTTAGAACGGTCTGTGAGTCAAAATCTCAAACCAATATAGAGGAGAATAAAAATAGCAAAGAAAGTAAACTAAGCTATTACATCATTCCCACACTTGTATAAAAGAGATTACAACATTCTCCACAAAGGCTTAAAAAGAAATTACAACATTCACACAAAGCCATAATCAACTAATCACCATAACACCAGTAATTATAGTGGTTAACTTGTGTGTACACCAACTATTTAGAAAAATAGCCATACAACTACTCCACTCCTAATATCCTCTCCCTCGGGATATTGGCATTCACTATGAAATAGCTTTTTCAAGGTTCACCTAAAACCTTCACAATTGTGTCTTTCAAGTGGGCTTACATAATTCAAAAACCCCACACTCTGAGATTTTCTGGATCACCTCAGACAAACCAAAACAGAGTTTTTCCTGGCACAACCTTAAAAACCAAAAAGCGATTTACAAAAATGTAAATATACTTATCTGGATATTCTCCTTTGATGAAGCCTCATAGAACCAATTCGAAGTAGATGTTCAATGTCCACACTCACTTATGAAAGGGTTCTGATGATTTTTAGATTAAATCACTTTAGGCTAGCATAATTTAATTTTGATTCCAAGAAAGGGGAAAAACTTAAGTCCCTTCTTCAAGTAAGATTGGAATATAGAACTCAAAATCAAATACAAAAAGCTAAATTAAAGAGACTATTAAATTAGCACTAAATAACTTAAGAATATCACAAACTTATCTCTTAGTGTGGTGTCTTGATTTTGCTTGAATGACTTATCAAACTCTGAAAATTGTGGTCAATTTATAGGTGAAAAAACTGTTCACTTGACTAGCCCAGAGGACAGCTCGACTGGTCGAAGGACCAATAAGAATTCAAAATTTTAGGCGTGATAAGATAAGATAGGTCCACGACTGGTCGAGTGGCTAGCACTTTGAGTCGAGCCTGCTTGATTGGTCGAGCACTGTTCACTCGACTAGTCGAGTAATCTCTAGGACTGGTCGAGGATTCAATAGAAAATCTGAAAAATCTATAGCAAACCTTGGACTGGTCGAGAAAATTCTTAGACTGGTCGAGCCAGTACTTGGACTAGTCGAACATAAGCCAGGACTAGTCGAGAAAAAGTCTATAAAATTATATCATGACCCAAGGTAAGAATGTAATCAATATGACCTAACCTAGGATCAATCTAGGGTCATTCATACCTTATAGGTGAAACTTGAACATTTAAACATCGTTCACTTCGGTTGATAGTTTATCTTGAAGTACCTGAAGCTTGTCATCGTATTTTCGAAGATGTTCTTGAGGTAGTGACCTTGTAACTTTGAGTTTCAACTTAAGAAGATTACTTAAGCTTTGATTTCCAAAGTAAAGCACATTGTCTTGATATAGTTGAAGCATGAAAACTTGATCTATCGGTTGATGCAGTACTTGAATCTCTTATTCTTGTACTTAAAGTTCTTGACGTAGAAACTCTTGTTCTTATACTTGAATGTAGGTAAGGATGATGTAAAGTTGAGCTACACAAGATACATATTCCAAGAGGTTTTGGCACTACAAAATTTGACAAATTTAGGAGCTAGATCAGATAGCATTCTCAATATGCTTAAGGATGTGATAGCATATGACTTCGAAACCGGTTTACAGTCTTCAATCATTCAGCTATTGAGCCTGTCAATTCAACCATCTCTTGTTGCAAGGGTGATCGCAGCTCAGCAGGCAGATGAGTTGTTGTAGAGTTATCGGGCTAAGGTAGCACCTGAGAGTTAGTCGGATTGGTAAATTAGTTCTAATGGTGGACTTCACTTCAGAGGCTGATTATGTATCCTGAATATTTTAGAGTTGCGCAGAGATCTTATGAACGAGGCACATCGATCGCAGTTTTCTATCCACCCTAGCTCGACGAAGATGTATCATGATATGAGGCGACAGTATTTTTGGGCAAGGATGAAGTGCCAGATCGCCAGTTTTGTGGCCTAGTGTGACACATGCTAGCGTATCAAGGCCATCATCAGAGAACCCCTAGTCCATTGCAGCAGTTGAGCATCCTGATGTGGAAGTAGGAGCACATGTCGATAGATTTCATTATGGGTTTGTCGAGGACTCAGCGTGGTCATGACGCCATCTGGGTTGTCGTGGATTGCCTGATGAAGCTGACACATTTTCTTACGATTCGTGCAACCTGGTCTTTAGACCGGCTT
The DNA here is from genome assembly GCF_029962835.1 of Magnolia sinica. Classification (NCBI taxonomy): domain Eukaryota; kingdom Viridiplantae; phylum Streptophyta; class Magnoliopsida; order Magnoliales; family Magnoliaceae; genus Magnolia; species Magnolia sinica. Next base: position 62,327,873 of record NC_080590.1, on the reverse strand, counting down.
GCGAGATTATTATTCGAGGAGATTGTGAGACTGCATGACATTCCAGTCTCGATCGTTTCTTACAGAGACTCATGGTTCACGTCTCAGTTTTGGAGGAGCTTTTAGAGAGCAATGTGGTCTATTTTGCAGCTCAGTACAGCGTATCATCCACAGACCGATGGGCAGACCGAGAGGGTCAACCAAATCCTTGAGGATATGCTTCTGGCCAGCATGATTGACTTTGAGGGTATCTTGGATGAGCATCTACGATTAGTTGAGTTCGCATACAACAAGAACTATCAAGCAACCATTGGCATGGCTCCTTTTGAGGCACTATATGGCAGACCGTGCAAATCAGCGAGTTGTTGGACCGAGGTTGGAGAGCAATGTCTCCTAGGTCTCGAGCTTGTGTGGTAGACATTAGAAGCTATCAATATCATCAGGTAAAGGATGCGCATAGCTCAGAGCCGGCAGAAGAGTTTTGCTGATCGTCGGCATCGTCCCTTAGAGTTCACTATTGGGGATAAAGTGTATCTAAAGGTCTCGCCCATGAAGGGCGTGGTTTGATTTGGAGCGAAGGGCAATCTTGCCCTGAGATTTATTGGACCTTTCAAGATCACTAAGCGTGTTAGCACCGTGGCCTATCAGCTTGCCTTGCCATCTCAGTTGTCTGGCATCCACAATGTTTTTCATGTTTCCATTTGAGGAAGTGTGAGTCAGACATCATTCCTGTTATTGATTGGCAGCCAGTGGAAGTTCGTGAGTAGTTAGTTCTATCCTTGATCAGAAGGAGCAGGTCTTTCGAACTAAGGTCATTCCCTTGGTGAAGGTTTAGTGGGGTCACCATTCTATTGATGAGCCGTCTTGGGAGCGCGAGGTCGAGATTCGAGAGCGTTATCCCTATCTCTTTGATGATTGATTATATGTTGTATTTTGTATTATATCTGTGATTTTATATAATGATGTTATGTTTCCTCTTTCCTTATTAGTTATATCTAGTTGCACGGTAGTGTAAATTTAAAGGATGAAATTTTTATTAGGAGGGGAGAGCTATAAGGCCCGTATCCTAGACCATACCATTCCGTAGGCTTCTAGGGTCCTCCCGGTCAAATTTTGGTGACCCGCGACACGTAGATAGCATTTGCGCGCAACCCTAAGTCGCATCCTGTATATCAGAGTCAGCTCAACTCAAGACTTGTGAAAAGGCCGAGCAATACATCTTAGAGGGGGGGTGAATAGGACTATGCCAAATTAAAAATTAAATGTGGAATTGAAAGAAAGATAACACAATCAAATAATAAAGAAGTATAAGTAAATAGCAGCTTCAAATATATTATTCTTAAGATGTTGATATAAACTTAGTTCTACGGACAACCTAACACCAAAAACCAAAGGCTTATGGCAGGACAACCTTACTATTGTAAATGCTATCTTATCTAGCTCCTAGGTTTGTCAAATTTTATTATGCCAAAACCTCTTAGAATCTATATCTTTTTTAGTGGTTATTATAAGATCAACTTCATGTCATCCTTGCCAATCTTGTCTACATTCAAGTACAAGATCAAGACATTCAAGTATAAGATTAAGAAGTTTAAGTATAACATCAAGAAGTTCACTTTAAGGAACAAGAGGTTCAAGTACAAGATCAAGAGGTTCAAGAACAAGAAGTTCAAGTACTATATCAAGTCTTCAAGCTTCAACTATTTCAAGAGAATGATATGTAATGATTCAATCTCATTACAAGGTTTATTTGACCCTAGATTGACCTTAGGTCATAAAATATCATAAGTCATTTGATAATTTTATAGGTCATTTTTCGACCAGTCTTAGTCATGGTTCGACTAGTCTAGACACTGGCTCAACTAGTCCAAGGTCTGTTGTGAATTTTTGAGATTTTCTATTGGACCCTCGACTAGTCCTGAAGACTGCTCGACCATTTAAGTGAGTAGTGCTCGACCAGTCGAGCAAGATCGACTCAAAGTCCAGCAACATTTCTGGGTCCCACTCAACCAGTTGAGTGCAGGACTCGACCAATCAAGTAGCGATCTTATCTTATCGCGCCAGAAATTTTGAAATGCTATTGGTCCTTCGACCAGTCGAGCTAACTACTAGGCCAGTCGAGTGAACAGTATTTTTGCCTATAAATTGAGGACGATTTTAGAGTTTTTTAATTCATTCAAAGTTATTCAAGTCACAACTCTGAGAAACTTGTCCCCACATTCTAGAAGCTAATTAGTTGGTATTTAAGATTCTTTTAATAGCTTTTTTGCATTTGACTTTGTGATCTCTATTCAATTTTATTTCTTTTGAAAAGGGAATATTGATAACCCTTTTTGAGATCAAAATCAAATCAAGCTAGACCAGGTTGATTTAATCTAAAAATCATTTAGACCTAAGAACCCTTTCATATGTGAGATTGAACATTGAACATCTACATCAAATTGGTTCTACCGGGCTTCATCAGAAGGAGAATCTTCAGATAAGTACATTTTAAATTTCTGTATTTGGTTTGTGAGATTGCTAGAAAATCTTTAATTTTTTGGTTTTGACTGAGATAGCTAGAAAATCTTAGTGAGTGGGGTTTTTAATTGTGATAGTGCTTTGAAAACACAATTGTGAAGGTTTTGGGTGAAGCTTAGAAAACCTATTTTATAGTGAAAGCTAATATCCTATGGGTGAGGATATTGGGAGTGGAGTAGTTGTGTGGCTGTTGTCTAACAGTTGGTGTACACACAAGCGAACCACTATAATTGCCAGAGTTGTGGTGAATGTTTATTTTTATGCATTTGTGGTGAATGATTGTAATTTACTTTCTGCACATGTGGTGAATATTGTAATAGCAGTAGATATTTATTTCAATTTTATTCTTTATTCCTCTATATCAGTTTAGGATTTTGATACACGAACTGTTTTAGTAATCAGGTTGTCCTACCATAAGCCATTAGTTTTTGGTGTAAGGTTGTCCTTAGAACAACATCTTTATCAACCTCTCAATACTTATGCATTTGAGGTTGCTATTTATTTTTGCTATTTGGGATTGATACGTGCGATCTTGTTTAAGATCTTAATTCTGTATTTAAATTTTTATTTGGCATAGTCCTATTCACCCCCTCCCTCTAGGACTCATTTATTTGGATTAATTTCCTTAGATAACCGATCTGAGCTTATATCATGTCAAATGTTGATAGCCTTTCAATTACTAGGCCACCACCATTTGATGGCTCCAATTATGCCTATTGGAAAGCCAGGATGAGAATTTTCTTGAAATCTATCGATGAAAATGTGTGGCAATCCACAATAACTAGATGAAACCCACCTACTATTGAAGTTCTAGGCATTGATAGTATTAAAACTCTCAAGGTTGCACCCTATAATACTTGGACCACTCTTCAGAAAAATGAGGGCAGTACCAATGCCAAGGCTTTAAATGCAATTACTTATGCACTATCACCAGATAAATATAAAAGGATTATATCTTGTGATGCTGCAAAACAAACCTGGGATATCTTAGAAATGACGCACGGGGTATGACTACTGTCAAAAAATCTAAACTGCAAATCCTCGCCACTAGGTTTAAGAAAATACAAATGGAAGAAAGTGAAACATTCATGGACTTCTATACTAAGTTAAATGACATAGTCAACTCAATGTAGGGTCTTGGAGATAGCATCCCAAAAAGTAAAGTCTGTACAAAGATATTGCGCTCATGGCCTGAAAGGTTCAATTCAAAAGTCACTGCCATTCAGGAACTTCGTGATATGTATAACATGCAGGTTGAAGAACTTGTTAGTTCTTTACAAACCTATGAGTTAAATTTTAAGGCTCCTAAAGGTAAATCCATAGCCCTAAAATCTTCTAAAAGTATTTTTAATAATTCTGATTGCGAAAACTCAGAGGATGATATGGCACTTTAGCAAAGAAGTTTTATAAAATTTTCAAAAGCAAAAAGAGAGTTGATTTTCAAAAAGCCTCTGAGAAGAAAAAGGGTAGATCTAAAACTTGGAAATCACTTAAAGACATCCAATGCTTCAACTGCCATGAATATGGGCATCAAGCAAACAAATGTCCTAAGAAGGACAAGTCTAAAAAGAAAAGTATGTTGGCTACATGGGATGAATCTTCCTGCTCTGAAATCTCTTCTGAGTCAGAAGATTCTGAAACCAAGTCGACTAATGATGTTAAAGCCCTAATGACTCTAGCCAAGTTCACTTTCTCAGATAATGATGATTCAATCAGTGAAGAAAATCTGAGTAGTGACCATGAAAATGAAGAAGACCTTCAAGATGCTTATGATGCCCTATACAGGGAAAGTTGCAAAATTGCTGTAAAGTTAAAACTTCAGAAAGAAAAGTTTTCTAAACTAAAAGAGAATTTTAATAATCTAGTCTTAGAAAAATCACACTTTTCAAATTGCTTTGAAAAAACTAAGTACGACTTAGATTTCAAAACATCCCAGATTGAAAACTTAAAATCTAAAAATGAAAAGCTAAAACTAAAAGTCTCTTTACTTTTGAGTTTGAAGGACACATGGAGGTATACCCAAGGTGATCCTAAATTGGAAAAACTTTTATCCGGATCCAGAAAATGTGGCGATTGATCTGAATTGGGCTATGATAAAAGTATTCCTCCCAAATATAAGAATACTCCATCTAAATTTGTTAGAGGGGAATCTTCCAACTCAAAAGGGAAAAGTCTGAATCAAAATAATTCTAAAAATATTAAAACTTTTCAGATTAAAAGCAATCATATCAACTATAGAAATCAGAATCATAACCCTTTGGCTGAAAAAATTGTGGATCTACTTAAGGAGCTTCTAAAATCTAACTCAGTGGGTAGGACTTATAACAACTGGAAACATAAGAAGACCAACTATGCTCCTAAACCCAAAACTGTAATGAAATGGGTCCCTAAGGTTACTTGTTTGGTTGCTCACACTACTTTTAAGGCTTCAAGTCAATCAAAGTGGTAAGGATGCTCTAGACATATGATAGGTGGCAAAGATTTGTTTACCAATCTTAAAGACATGACTAGTGGTTCAGTCACATTCGGTAATGGTAGCAACTATAGAATTGTTAGCCAAGGTACGGTTCAACTCTTTAACCTCCATCTATTTGAGAATGTGTAGAAGGTTTAAAACATAATCTGTTAAGCATCTCTCAAACATGTGATAATAATCATAGTGTAAATTTTACCAACCAAGGATGTGAAATTTTGAATAAGAATGGTTCTGTAATATTAACTGGTCACAGAACTTCTGAGAGCTGCTACATAGGCAGTGATTCAAGCTCATCTAAGCTATCGTGTTACATAGTCCAAACTAATGAGACCGAATTATGGCATAAGCGCCTAGGACATGTACACTTCCACAACTTGTATTGATTAAGCAAAAATGAATTGGTAAGAGGTCTTACCCAAAGTAAAGAAAGTGGATAAAATATGTAGCGAGTGCCAGCTTGGTAAACAAACCAGGAGTGCTCACAAAAAAGTGAACTCCAGAGCCACATCTAAACCACTCGAACTTCTCCACATGGATCTCATTGGACCAACTAGAACGGAGAGTCGAGGTAGCAAGAAGTATATTCTGGTCATTGTAGATGACTTTACTAGGTATACTTGGGTAGTCTTCTTAAGAGAAAATTCAAAATCTCTCGATGAAGTAAAAAAATGGTACTTAAACATATCCAAACTAAAAAAGAATCACAAGTCATTAAGATCCGTAGTAATTATGGTTCTGAGTTTGAAAATAGCAGTTTTGAAAAATTTTACGGTGACCAGGGAATATCACATGAATTTTCTACTCCCAAGATACCTCAACAGAATGGGTTTGTTAAAAGAAAAAATTGTGTACTTCAAGAGATGGCTAATGTTATGCTAAATAGTATGAAGCTTCTTAAAAATCTTTGGGCTGAAGCCATAAATACTACTTGTTATATAATTAATTACGTTTATACTAGAAGATCAAATAGTAAAACTGCTTATGAAATGTGGTTTGATAAGAAGCCTACTATCAAATACTTTCGAGTTTTCAGCAGCAAGTGTTACATCTTGCCTGACCGAGATAATCTGGGTAAATTTGACACCAAAAGTGATGAAGGGATATTTTTAGGGTATGCTCTAAATAGTTGAGTGTACCAAGTTCTTAACAAGAGGACTGGTGTAATTCAAAAATCTATTAATGTTATCATAAATGATCATCTGAATGTATCTACCACTAGTTCAGAAGATGATGAAGTCTCATTAATTGATAAACTAGACTCTTCATCCAGTTGAAATAATGACACTAAACTACGATCAGTTAAAGATCATCCAACTGATCAAATCCTTAGAAACCCTCTCACTTGTGTGCACTTGTAAACAATTAGAAGATATGTGCAACTACGTGTGCTTTACATATCAGATAGAACTGGCTAACGTAAAAGAAGCCCTTACTGACGAAAATTGGATTGTAGCAATGCAAGAAGAGCTCAATCAGTTTGTTCGAAATGATGTATGGCATTTGGTTCCTAGACCTAATGATAAACATATAATTGGAACCAAGTGGATCTTTAAAAATAAGTCTGATGAATTAGGTAACATTATAAGACATAAGGCGAGACTAGTTGTATAAGGGTACACTCAGATAGAAGGCATCGATTATGATGAAACCTTTGTCCCAGTAGCTCGTCTTGAATATATCAGATTGTTCATATCCATTGCTTGTTACAAAAATTTTTAAATCTATCAAATGGATGTCAAGAGTGCTTTCTTGAATGGTGATCTGTATGAGAAGGTATATGTAGAACAACCTAAAGGTTTTGAAGACTCTAAACATTCTAACCATGTTTATCATCTAAAAAAGGCACTCTATGATTTAAAACAAGCTCCCAGGGCATGGTACAAAAAGTTGACTAAGTTTCTACTAAGTCATAACTTTGTTATGGAAAGTGTTGATAAGACAGTGTTTATAAAGAAATACACTGGTCACATTCTAATAGTGCAGATATATGTTGATGACATTATTTATGGATTTACTTATATAACTTGTCTGTTGAGTTTGCAGAATTAATGAAGTCCAAGTTTGAAATGAGCATGGTAGGAGAATTGAACTATTTTATAAGTCTGCAAGTGAAATAGCTTGCTGATGGGATATTTATCTCTCAAACCAAGTTTGTTCTAAACTTAGTGAAAATATTTAGATTTGACAACGGTAAGAACTTCGATACTCCTACGAGTACGATACTTAAACTCTCTAAGGATTCAATAGGTAGAAGTGTAGATCCTAAGTTGTATCGTAATATGATAGGTAGTTTATTATATTTAACTGTGAGCCGACCTAATATTGCATTCAGCATAGGTATTTGTGCTAGATATCAATCAAACCCTAAAGAGTCTCACCTGATTGCTGTTAAGCATATTTTGCGATATGTCGCTAGTTCTGCTAATCTTGGTCTTTGGTATCCATATGATACTAGTGTGCAATTAGCTGGTTATACAAATGTTGATTGGGCTGGTAACATTAATGATCGTAAATCGACCAACGGTGGTGGTTTATGTCAGGAACTGTTTGGTTTCTTAGTTAAGTAAGAAATAAAGTTTCATATCACTCTCCATAGCTGAGGCTAAATATATTGTTGTTAGTAATGCATGCACTCATCTTGTGTGGATGAAGAGAATGTTAAGCAATTACGGAATTGCGTAAGAATTTATGGTTTTATATTGTGACAATTCAAGCGCAATTAATATTTTTAAAAATCTAATTCAGCATTCACGAACCAAGCATATTAACATTAGATATTATTATATTCATGAATTGGTAGAAGATAAGATAATTTCATTAGAATATATTTAGACTGAGAATTAACTTACAAACCTATTCACAAAACTGCTCAACAAAAACAGGTTTACAAAATTGAAATTTGATCTTAGTATGTGCAATATGAGCTGATGATATGTACCTATTTGTATCATAATGTATATATTTATTAGTTTGAAATTTTTAAAATTCAAATATGATGCAAAACTGCATATTTTCAGTGGTGCACGACTAGTCGAGTACACACTCGACCAGTTGTGGCTCGACTGGTCAAGTATGTACTTGACTAGTCGTGAATCTCAGATTTTACCTTTTATTTGGGGAAAAAATATTTTTCTTCACTTGGTTCTTCTTCTCCAACAAGCCCTACCACGACCGGTCGAACCCATCTTCAATTCCTCCATGGTTAGTGCATCATTTCCAATTTCCTTGTAGATTTTAGTCATTGCACTTCCATTTCCTTGTTTGTGTTGTTTATTTCAAAGTTTATAGTTGTTTTGAGGGTTTTCTAGCTAAAAATATGATTTACTTGAAACCCTTCTTGCCTCTTTTGCAATCTTTGTATTCCTTGATTTTCTTATTGCAATGGAGAGTAGAAGCAAGAAGAAAGGATCTTGTGGTCCCTCTTCTTCTCGTAATGCTCCTATCATGGTGTGCCATCTTCAGTCACCCAAGGAAGATCCTAAGTATGTGTGGAATATTCGCTTAACAACGTGATAGTTGAACGGACAGTTAACACTGATCATTTGGCACCATTTGGTACTATTCCACTCCTTCAAACTGTAGGATGGGATAACATTTTACATTAGGGCGGTCCGGCATATCATTCCATTGCACAGGCCATGTTTGCTTACATTAGTGACTATTCTTTTGAGAATCTAACTTTTACAATTACAACTAGAGAAGGTCTAATTGCAGTGGATCATCACTTAATTTCTGGATTAATGTACCTTCCAGTTAATGATGACAGTATTCTCATTCATAAACTTGTAGCAAAACCGTTTGAATCTGAGAAAAGTATGCTCACTAGAGTTTTATGCAACATGAATGCAAAATGGAGTTCTGGGAATGTGCTCGCTTCTAAGTTTATACTACCCAGATATAGGGTTCTCCATCGGATTTTCATTTCAAATGTCTACCCTAGATCTCATAATAAAACCGAGCTTACTATATTCATGGCTCGTATTCTTCATTCAATTGTTACTAGTGTTTCTGTTTGTCTTCCATCCCTTATCTGTTACATCATTATTCAGTTCCATCTTCACACAGGTCATAGCGATATACCTTTTTCTTATCTTATGACTGTTCTAGCCACACATTGTCTTATGGCGATGCCTGTTGGAGAAGCTTTGATTAACCATCTACCATTCAACAACTCGAACATAAATAAGATGAATTTAAGATTGGCTCCAGGCCAAGTTGATGTAGGTATTGGAGGAGCAACTGAAGAGGAGGATGTTTTACCTCTAGATGATGTCAATATAGATGACATATTTGATGAACTTGAGTCTGACTCTGCGGCTGATCCTAATTATCAGCCTTCTGACTTTGATTCGCATTTGCGATCTCTTGAGGAGAAGGTAGAGGGTATGCATGTGTCCTAAGAAATACAATTTAAATATATGTGTGCAAATATCTTAGGCGCATTAACAAGGGACTTCATCAAATTGATCCTTCCATACTTGCTCCTTTTGGTTTAGATTAGTTTTGAATTTCTGATATGTAATAACTTTCATATTTGGATTTCCCTTGTCTCTATATGCTTGGACATGTTTTCTTGTTTATGTGGACATGTTTTAATGGTTATCTTGACATTAGTTATGTTATCTTGAACTTACTTCTTATTCTACTCTTATATTTCCATCATATGTTCTTTCCTTTGTCATATTGTGATAAAAAGGGGGAGAATTTGTGTTGTATGTCTATTCTGTAGAGTGCAAGTTAAGTTGTGGAGAATACGTGGAGAGAAGTGGTTTTTTTTTATATAGGTACTGTACTGCAAGTAACTTCTTCTCTTCTTTTGGATTCTATGGAGTATTGTATTGAGGGGGGTATTGATTTTTGCTGCTAACTAGTTTTTAAATAGTGCATGATTCTTTATTGATCTAACTGGTGCATGATTCCTAGGTCTTGGTTTGTTTTGTCACAAATTTGATAAAGGGTGAGGTCGTAAATGTTATCTTATCAAGCTCCTAGGTTTGTCAAATTTTGTTATGCTAAAACCTCTTGGAATCTGTATCTTGTTCAGCGGTTATTGTAAGATCAACTTCATGTCATCCTTACCAATCTTGTCTATATTCTAAAAGTGCCCTAGTTTTTCAATTAACATGAGTGTTGAGTCAGATAGACAAAGGAGCTCCATAGGAAGATTGATCAAGTGTTTGCCTCAACTGGATGTGTACCCGAACTCGTCACAGGTAAATCTTAGCATCACATCCCATGTCCCAAAACACCAGGTAATTAAAACCCTTAAAATTGAATAGAACACCTTAGGTTTTTTAGCTAGAAAATTTTTTCAAACTTTAAGAAAATCTTTAAGTTTTCTACCTTTGTCGATTTATCAACAAGTGGTTAGATGAAATCGAACACTATTGTCGATGTCCTCGAAGCTCACTCGATCTTATTGAAATGAGGACCTAAGATGTCTAGCAACCACAAAGATATTTGAACTGAATTATCGATGAATCGATGGACTCATCGATATCATCGAAGTTTGAATCTTGAGTCTATCGAGCCGACTCGATAAAATTAACATCTGGTCTGTTGTGTCCAAAGAACTGCTAAGGAAAATCATGTAATCCTTGATATATCAAAGAGCTCCTTGATATCCTCGGAATTCAAATCTCGATGATATTGGAAGCCCTTCAATGATATCGGATTGGGAAACAAATCTATCCAGCAAGTTTTCAGGCTATTTTTCTTGGATCAAGAGTCACTCGATAAAATCGATATTCAACTATTGATCATATCGAGACAAGGTCGATGTCATTGAAAGTGGACATAAACTGTCCAGTAAGCTTATAAGAAAATTCCTTGGAATTATCGATGAATCGACATTGCCCTTGATATCATCGATATTCAAATTTTAATGATATCGAGTGATGCTCGATCATATCTTATACCTGAAATCTTTCAAAGGCAAGTGCTCTCACATTTTCAAATGTCAAGGAATCGAACCTCATGTCGATGAAATCGGAGTTCAAAATCCGATGACATCGACGCATGTTCAATTTCCTCAACCAGTTGGCAAAAAGTTTCAAAAGCATTTGACATTTGAGTTCGTGTCATCGAGCGACCAATCGATGCTATCGAGAGTATACGCTTGATGATATCGACCCTGGTCGATGATATCGAACTCTGTCAAAAATGTGACCGTTTTATATCCATTGAAACCTTTTGCCTATTTAATGAGAGCTTGCCCTTGGTTGTTTTTAAAGAAGAAAAGAGAGTGATTTTGTGTGTTTAACCCAAAATCATATACCCTAAGCCTTTTCTCTCATGGAAGTTCATCCTCCAATCCACCCTTATCATTGACATTCAATAGAGTGGATTAGGGAATGAACTTCCACATTTAAGGATCCTACAGCTACTACCTTAATGGAAAATCATTAAGCTAGGATGCCTTGAATGCATAAATGATTGGAATCACTCTATCTCCCTTATAGGAAAATATTTAATAGAGTAGAATTCCATTATAACCTTGACCCAACCCATCACCTTATATTGGTACATCTTCTAAGTTGTGGTTCAAGGGATCTGAAGATTCTTTGTCATCGATAGAGGAGATCTTCATCAACGTGTTGAATGGGGCTCATCTACTTTTTTGTAAGTCATTAGAGTCCAGAGGACCCTTGTAATCATCCCTTATGTAGGGTTAGATCTAAGGTATTTCTCACCCCTTTCAAGTCTTCATAAGAGGCCTCAGGCGGGAGTGTACGTAGGGGTGCTTTATGTTGACCCTTGCTCTGTGGAGAGCATAAACTCTTAAGTCCTTGTGTAGGTCCTTGATTTGTGTGGTCTAAAAGTCAAGTGTTGTATGTTGACCCTTGCTCATGGGAGCATAAACTGGTGAGGTTCCTTGTGTGCATCCTTGGCCTGTGTGGGGTGCTATGTGTTGACCCTTGATCCTATGTGGAACATAAAGTATGTCGTGTAAACACTGTAGAGTCAGCCGAATGTAGGTTATACTGGTTTGAGGTGAACCTGATTTAAAACCTCCGGTTTGAGGTGAACCAATTGTGAAACCTCCTTTAGTGAGATTCGGTACACTCAAGGGTTGAGTGCATCCACCGGAAGTGGAGTAGACAAGTAATCAAACCACTATAAAAACAATTGTGTTTAAGATTGATATTTTCTTTGATTATTTGTGTAATTTCCCTAAGTGCTTTTGTATTTGTTTATCTGAGATCACACTTCACACACAGTCACATCCATCATAAACTATGATTTGTATCTTGTTCATCTTTTAAATAGTATTATGACTGGATCCTCTATTTGGCTTGGAAGCCATTAGAGTTACTTTGAAGAAATCCTAATATATGCATATTTTCTCAGGATTAGTTTGATAGGATTTTAAATTACCATAAAATATTAAAAAGTCCTATTCACCTCCCTCTAGGACATATTGGCATAGTCCCACTTCAACTAAAGGGGTCGTTACCGCACTTTCAATTGGTATCGAAGTAGGTCTCTCTTAAGGGCTTCACCGCCTAGAGAGTAATCTTGACTGAAGTTGGTCATATGGCCAAAGGAGAGGGCTCATCAGTCACTAGACCTCCTTTGTTTGATGGATCAAATTATGCATACTGGAAGGCTAGAATGCATTAATTTCTGAGATCTTTGGATCATGATGTTTAGGTTATAGATGAAAAAGGATATCTGCCACCAATTGATCAAATAGTACTTGAAAATGGCACAACTATCACAAAACCAAAAGCCAAAGAAAAGTGGACAGCATTTGATAAAGAAAACCAAACTTTTAAGGCTAAAGCTATGAATGTTATCTATTATGCTATGTCCCAAGAAGTTTTCAATCAAATCAGTATGTGTGGGATAGCCAAAGAAGCATGGGACTTATTGGAAACAACCCATGAAGGAACAAGCACTGTAAAGAGATCCAAACTGCAACTCCTAACATCATAGTTTAAGAGTCTCAGAATGGAAGAGCATAATATCATCTGCAACTCCATGGGTGGATTAGATGAAAAGTTTTGGTCCCAAATATCTGTAGAAAAATACTAAGATCATTACCGGAACAGTTTAATCCCAAAGTAACAACCATTGGAGGGTGTAAAAACATAGATGAAATGAAAGTAGAAGAACTAGTAGGTTCCCTCCAAGCATTTGAACTACACTTCAAACAAACCCTTAAATTTAAAACTATTATCCTCAAAACTACAAAGAATACTACAAATGAGGACATTAAAAGTGAAAGAGAAAATGAAGAAAAGGAAGTAGCCTTGTTAGCATAACGGTTCAAAAAGTTCTTTCAGAAAAATTGTGGTTGTCCATTTAAAGGAAGACAGGCGAACAACAAACATTCTACAGGCAAAAGTGGTAAAAGACCAAGGAACCACAATGTTATACCTGTCGAAAGTTTGAACACCTGTCCACCGAATGCCCGAATAGGAAAACTAAAAGAAAAGCGATGGCTGCCACATGGGATGACATGGAAGAGTCAAACTCAGAATGTAGTGATTCAAAGAGCGATGGAGACCAGAAATCTCTGAAAATTCTTATGGTCTCTACTACCTCAAACATTCCTATGGAAACTGAGAACGCTGAAGAACCATAGGCTACTGAATCATTTTCGTCAGAAAATGAGGAAACTGAGAAGGAAGAAGAAGAAAAGGATAAATTACAAGATGCGTACAATCAACTTTACATTCATAGCATCAATATCCTTAAAATACTTGGAATAACTGAAAATAAAAATAAATTGCTACAAAAAGATCTGGATAAAACATTGGAAATCAATACACACCTAATTAATGATCTATAGCAATACCACTTAGATAATGATAACTCAAAAGAATCAATACCTTCCTTAAGTCCGAGTTTAAAAAACTAAACTAACAGATTGAGCTATTAAAAGATAAAAACATGCTCCTTCAAAATGAAAATCACACACTCTTGTTTGATTTAGAAAAATCTAGAAAATCTGCTGAGCTAAACTATAAATTTTCCCAGAGTGGTGAAAAATTAGAAAAACTCTTAGGAATGCGAAGACCCAGAAAAGACAAGAGTGGCTTAGGATATGATAAGTTTAAAACAAAATCTGGAAATGCAGCACCAATGGTTGAAAAATCTACTACTTCAAGAAGTAAAACAAGAACTACTCATGTTTATCATTTATGTGGTGATTCTAGTCATTATAAGTTTGAATGTATGTCACCTAGGAGGACTCAACATAATTATGGTCAAAATCATACTGGTAAATACAGACCAACCAGAAGAACAATACAAAATGTCAGGAGTCCACCTAAGAATATGGATAAAGGAAATACATATCCATCACCACCTAAAATGACTAACAGAATGAACGAGTTATTGAATCAAGTGGCAGAATCAAACAAGAAAACTAATGAATTTGTGAGACAAGGAAACATAATTTAGGTGCCCAACTTGATTAGAGAAATAAAAACTACCACAATTAGAAATCCTGTCACAAAATGGGCAGTGAAAGAAAAGAGAAATTCCCTTGTTACTCACTCAAATCAATTAACAGGTAATGATGCTAAGTGGTACCTGGACAGCGGATGCTCAAGACATGTCACGGGTGACAAATCTCTTCTTTCAAACTATTCAGATCTTTATGATGGGATAGTCACCTATGGAGATGGAAGCACTGCTAAGGTAATTGGACAAGGAATTATCAAAGGAATAAATATGCTAAAAAATGAGAATGCCTTTTGCATAAAAGGATTAATGCATAATCTTCTAAGTTCTCAAATATGTGACAATGAGCATGTGGTTACATTCAACAAGCAGGAATGTGAAATCCTAGACCTATCAAGTAAACCAATGATGAAGGGTTGTCGCACAAATAACCACTACTATTTCATTAAAGGCAAAGGAAGGGCTAATCCACATGCTTAGAAACATTTGAGCATAAAACACATGTCCAGGTCATGCATCTGGATCTAGATAGCTATCGAAAAGATGCAATTTTGATGAACTTTTAACGATACATCTGAGGTTCCTCGCCTCATTCTTTTTATATATAAACATCCTAATGTTTATAATTTTGGATTGTATAATGCTTGTACAAATTTTTGCTTTGTGTACTTTTGATATAAAGATATACTATATTATACATGGAAGATTGTTGAAATAATGAAAAATGAAAGATATACATCTTCAATTTATCTGTCGATAAATCATGTGGACTCTTGATTAAATTGACCAAAAATTAATATCATCGACGCCTCTTTAGAATTGAAAGAGTCACATGATCGAGAATGTTATCGAAAACAGCTTCGATAACATCAAATGGGGTCTATCAATATCATTGAAACAATGTTCGATGATACTGAAGTGTGCTGCCCGATAAAAGGTGGTCGAGCAGGAAAAATTGCATTTCACTTCTAAAAGTCATTTTTCTTCTTCACTCATCCCTCTCAGTCGGTCTACACGAAGCTTCATCAGAGAATCCTAGACGATCATTCAAATTTGGTAATACCCCTTCTATTTCCTCATTTCATCAAGAATTTATCTTGTGCTTTTTGGGTATTTCTAGATTTTCCAGAGAAGTTCTGTCTGTTTATCCCCAAATTCATCAAATCTCTCTCTCTGTGAGTACCGGCAAATGGGAAAGGGCAAAAGGGAAAATGTCTGGTCGTGGAGAATCTTCGAGATCCTCCATGTAAAAGGTCCTTGCTCCAAAGGAAAGGGCGAGGGTTCCTGAACATGGGACTCGTACACGCCAACGAACTAGATGAACATCGCATGGCGGGTCCCAACCTGAAGAACTGGCCCCTCCTCCTGCTAGGGTGAATCCAGCGCTAGCCAAATACACTGGAAGGAAGCTAGTTCATGAAATGAGGATAGATAGGGAGTGTCTAAAACTATACAATCTAGAACCCCTGTTAGCTACAATTGATTGGTTGCCTCTCCTCGATTTTGGCAGTCCGTGTCATATGAACAAACCTACAACTTCTTTGCTTCCAGTCACTCTCCGGTGGTTAAACCTCCATCCATCACTGTTTATTTTGATGGTGATGATGTAGAAATTACTCTTGCATCCATTGCAAACATCTTTGGACTTACTCTGTCACCCGTCGGTCTCCCGGACATGGACCTTGAGAATGTTGAAACTCGATCCATGGTCATGAAATTTCTCTGCCATGGTTGAGATATTCCCTGGCATCAAGGCAATGCGCTGAAAGTAAAATTCATGGAACCGAGGTATCGTAATCTACATGGCATCTTCGCCTCTAACATATATCCTCAGACCAATTGTGCCGACCTTACAGGATCATGGCCATGGTAGTATATTTTGTCACCACTGGGATCAAAATCTGTCTTACTACTCTAATTGTTCATAAATTAGTATATGCGATTCACACTTCTTGAGACGTCCATTTACCCTATCCTTGGATCATTCACACTATGTGCAATGTGATCGGTCTTCCAACAACAAACGATCCAGAACTTCCTCTTCAACACTTCAATAAGAACAACATTAGAAGAATGGATTTAAAGTTCCACCGATTTCCTGAAGACCTATCCGAGGAAGGGATTCATGAAGAAGGAGAACGTGGTGAAGGGGTTGCTCAAGCCGAAGGCGCCAGAATGGCTGAAGGTGACCCTCTCGCGCCCCAACAAGCTCCATCTCCATCCAACCTCGGGCATGTTAAAAGGTTCAAGCTACATTAGGATTGGATTGAAGCGACACTACAAGAAATCAATCAGCTAAAGGAGTCAATGAATGCTAGGTTCACTATCCTAGAGTGTTTGGTGCATGGGGTGCAGTAGTCAGTACAACAATTGGTAGATTTGATCACCTGTCATCGCGATAATACAGCACCATCTTCCTCCGCTCCTTCGCCATAGTGCTATCATCTGGGAGCTGTCACATACACCTTATTCTCATCTCCACGTATGGGCATTGGTATCTTTTTGAATGCCTTACGCTCATATGAGTGTATGTGATAGGCTATTAACTTGCAGAGTCTGACAAGTTTTTTTTTGGTTGGGATATCCTCTAAGTGAGGAACAAACTTTCTTTTATGCCCATGGATGGGCTAGATACTTGTGTTTGTTTTGGGTTGCCCATGGATGGGCTATTTTTTTTTTGGGATGGATGTTCAACTACTGCCAACCTTAGGTAGTACATATTTTGGATATTTTATTTTATGGCTGGTTATACTTCATATATATTTACTACCATGCTTTTTTGGTATGCTTATTGGTCTGCCTTGAATGATGATATTAACTGAGAATGCCTCCTCCTACATATTCCTTACCTAGTTTGTGATGTTTGATCTTTATCCTCATACTACTAGTCATCACAACTTTTCTTTGAACTAGTATGCTTCCAAGGGATGTTCTTTTACATCTATCTATTCTGCTTATGCTATCTGCATTTTGGTTCTCTCATATGCTTCAACTTTAGTTACTATCTATTGTTATATTATCCTTTGCCAATGACTGACAGAAAGGGGGAGAACAAATCCACACCCCGAAGATTGTGTGTATTTATTTGTCGATGGTGGTGCAAGTGTTAGGGGGAGCAGCTGCAAGAAGACAGGGATAAATTGCTGTTAGGGGGAGCAGCTACAGAATGTGTGTGTGTGTGTGTATGAACTAGATAGCTTTGTAAAATTGTGTAAAGTTCATGTACACACAATTTAGGGTGTTAGTTTAGACGTTTTTCTAGGGTGTTTTGGAGTTTTGTCACGTAATTGACAAAAGGGGAGATTGAAAGTGCCCTGGTTTGTCAATTAGCATGAGTGTTAAGTCAGCTAGACAAAGGAGCCCCATAGGAAGATTAATCAAGCGTCTGCCTCAACTGATTGTGTACTCGAACTCGTCACAAGTAAATCTTAGCCTCACATCCCATGTCCCAAAACACCAGGTAATTAAAACCCTTAAAATTAAATAGAACACCTTAGGTTTTTTGGCTAGAAAACTTTTTCAAACTTCAGGAAAATCTTTAAGTTTTTTACCTTTATCGATTTATCGACAAGTGGTTCGATGAAATCGAACACTATTGTTGATGTCCCCGAAGCTCACTCGATCTTATCGAAATGAGGACCTAAGATGTCCAGCAACCATAAAGATATCTGGACTGAATTATCGATGGATCGATGGACTCATCGATATCATCAAAGTTTGAATCTCGAGTCCATCAAGCCGACTCGATAAACTCGACATTTGGTCTGTTGTGTCTAAAGTACTGCTAAGGCAAATCATGTAATCCTCAATATATCGAAGAGCACCTCGATATCTTCGGAATTCAAATCTCGATGATATCGGAAGCCCTTCAATGATATCGGATTGGGACACAAATCTATCCAACAAGTCTTCAAGTTATTTTTCTTGGATTGAGAGTCACTCAATAAAATTGATATTCAACTATCGATCATATCGGGACAAGGTCAATGTCATCGAAAGTAGACATAAACTATCCAATAAGATTATAAGAAAATTTCTTGGAATTATCGATGAATCGACACTGCCCTCGATATCATCGATATTCAAATTCCGATGATATCGAGTGATGCTCGATCATATCATATACCTGAAATCTTTCAAAGGCAAGTACTCTCACATTTTCAAATATCGAGGAATCGAATCCCGTGTCGATAAAATCGGAGTTTGAAATCCAATGACATCGATGCATGTTTGATTTCCTCAACCAGTTAGTAAAAGGTTTCAAAAGAGTTTGACAGTTGAGTTCATGTCATCGAGCGACCAGTGGATGCTATCGAGAGTATACGCTCGATGATATTGAACTTTGTTAAACATGTGACCGTTTTATATCCATTAGAACCCTTCGCCTAATTAATGAGAGCTTTCCCTTGGTTGTTTTTAGAGAAAAAAAAGAGTGTTTTTGTGTGTTTAACCCTAGATCATATACCCTAAGCCTTTTCTCTCATGAAAGTTCATCTTCCAATCCACCCTCATCATTGACATTTAATAAAGTGGATTGGGGAATGAACTTCCACATTCAAGGATCCCTCACCGGCTACCTTAATGGCAAATCATTAAGCTAGGATGCCTTGAATGTATAAATGATTGGAATCACTCTATCTCCCTTATAGGAAAACATTTAATAGAGTAGGATTCCATCATAACCTTGACCCAACCCGTGTCGCCTTATATTGGTACATCTTCTGAGTTACGGTTTAAGGGAGCTGAAGATTCTTCGTTATCAATGGAGGAGATCTTCATCAATGTGCTGAATGGGGCTCATCTACTTATTCGTAAGTCATTAGAGTCCAGATGACCCTTGTGATCATTCCTTGTGTAGGATTGGGTCTAAGGTGTTTCTCACCCCTTTCAAGTCCTCATAGGAGGCCTCCGGCGGGAGTGTACGTAAGGGTGCTTTGTGTTGACCCTTGCTCTGTGGAGAGCATAAACTCTTAGGTCCTTGTATATGTCCTTGACCTGTGTGGTCTAAAAGTCAGGTGCTGTCTGTTGACCCTTGCTCATGGGAGCATAAACTAGTGAGGTTCCTTGTGTGGATCCTTGGCCTGTGTGGCCTAAAACTCGGGTGTTGTGTGTTGACCCTTGCTCTTGTGTGAGGCATAAAGTGTGTCGTGTAGACACATTAGAGTCAGCCTAGTGTAAGTTGTACTGGTTTGAGGTGAACTTGATTTAAAACCCCCAGTTTGAGGTGAACCTGTTGTGAAACCTCCTTCAGTGAGATCAGATACACTCAAGGGTTAAGTGCATCTGCCAGAAGTGGAGTAGACAAGTAGTCGAACCACTATAAAAACAACTATGTTTGAGATTGATATTTTCTTTGATTGTTTATGAGATTTCCCTAAATGCTTTCGTATTTGTTTATCTGAAATTATACTTCACACATAGTCACATCTATCATAAACTATGATTTGCATCTTGTTCATCTTTCAAATAGTATTATGACTGGATCCTCTATTTGGCTTGGAAGCCATTAGAATTACTTTGAAGAAATCCCGATATATGCATATTTTCTCAAGATTAGTTTGATAGGATTTTAAATTACTATAAAATATCAAAAATTTCTATTCACCCCCCTCTAGGACATATCGGCATATTCCCACTTCAACTATAGCGGTCATTACCGTAATTTTGCATTCAAGTACAAGATCAAGAAGTTCAAATACAACATTAAGAAGTTCACTTTCAAGAACAAGAGGTTCAAGTACAAGATCAAGAGGTTCAAGAATAAGAAGTTCAAGTACTATATCAAGTCTTCAAGCTTCAACCATTTTAAGAGAATAATATGTGATGAATCAATCTCACTAGTAAGGTTTGTTTGACCCTCGATTGACCTTAAGATAGGTCATACAATATCATAAGTCATTTGATAATTTTATAAGTCATTTTTCGACTAGTCCTAGTCATGGTTCAACTAGTCCAGACACTGGTTCGACCAGTCCAAGAATTACCTCGACCAGTACAAGGTTTGTTATAAATTTTTAGAATTTTCTGTTGGACCCTTGACCAGTCATGAAGACTGCTCGACCAGTCAAGTGAACAGTGCTCGACCAGTCAAGCAGGCTTGACTCAAAGTCCAGCAACATTTCTGGGTCCCACTCGACCAATCGAGTGCAGGGCTCGACCAGTCAAGTAGGCCACTCAACTAGTCAAGCAAGCCACTCGACCAGTCAAGTAGCGATCTTATCTTATTGCGCCAGAAATTTTGAAATACTGTTGGTCCTTCGATTAGTCGAGCTAACCACTAGGCCAGTGGAGTGAACAGTATTTTTGCCTATAAATTGAGGATGATTTTTAGAGTATTTCGATTCATTCAAAGCTATTCAAGTCACAACTTTGAGAAACTTCTCCCCACATTCTAGAAGCTAATTGGTTAGTATTTAAGATTCTTTTAATAGCTTTTTTGCATTTGATTTTGTGATCTCTATTCAATTTTATTTCTTTTGAAAAGGGAATATTGATTTTACCCTTTTTGAGATCAAAATCAAATCAAGCTAGCCCAGGTTGAATTAATCTAAAAATCATTTAGACCTAAGAACCCTATCATATGTGAGATTGAACATTGAACATCTACATCGAATTGGTTCTACCGGGCTTCATCAAAAGGAGAATCTTCAGATAAGTACATTTCAAATTTCTATATTTGGTTTGTAAGATTACTAAAAAATCTTTTATTTTTGGTTTTGACTGAGATAGCCAAAAAATCTCAGTGAGTGGGATTTTTAATTGTGATAGCCCTTTGAAAACACAATTGTGAAGGTTTTGGGTGAACCTTGGAAAACCTATTTCATAGTGAATGTTAATATCCCGTGGGTGAGGATATTAGGAGTGGAGTAATTTTTTTTATTCTTTATTCCTCTGTATCATTTTGGGATTTTGATCCATAGACCGTTCTAGTAATCAGGTTGTCCTACCACAAGCCATTGATTTTTGGTGTAAGGTGGTCCTTAGAACAACTTCTGTATCAACCTCTCAATACTTGTGCATTTGAGAGGTTGCTATTTATTTATACTATTTGGGATTGATAAATGCTATCTTGTTTAAGTTCTTTCTACAACCCCCCCCCCCCCCCCCCCCCCCCCATGACTCTTAGCTCGGCCTTTTCAACTAGAACGTTTGTAAGTATCAAAAACCCAAACTAATAAAGAGGTAAAGGAAATAAACTAAGTTATTATAACATTCCCACAAGTGTATATAATAAATTACACCATTCATCACAAAAAAATAAATTACAACATTCACACACATAAGCACATTCAATCATCCACCACAACTTCATAAATTATAGTAGTTCGCTTGTGTGTACACCAGCTGTTAGAAAACAGCCACACAACTACTTCACTCCTAATATCCACTCCCTCGGGATATTAGTGTTCACTATGTAAAAAGGTTTTCTAAGGTTCACACTAAAACTTTCACAATTGTGTTTTTGAATGGGCTTACACAATTACAAAAATCACATACTCTGAGATTTTCTGGATTACCTCAGATAAAACTAAAAAGAGATTTTTCTGACACAACCTCAAAAACTAAAAAGGATATACAAAATTGTAAATGATACTTATCAGGAAATTCTCCTTTGAAAAAGCCCGGTATAACCAATCTGATGTAGACGAAGATGTTCAATGTCCAGTCTCACAGATGGAAAGGTTCTAGTTCTAAATGATTTTTAATTAAATCAACCTGGGCTAACTTGATTTGATTTTGATCTCAAGAAAGGGTAAAACTCAAATCCCTTCTTAATATAAGATTGGAATAAAGATCACAAAATCAAATTACAAAAGCTAATTGAAGAGAATCTAAAATGAGCACAATATAGCTTAATAAATTCACAAACTTATCTCTCAGTATGGTGTCTTGATTTTGCTTTAATGAATGAATAAACTCTGAAATTCGTGCTCTATTTATAGGTGAGAATACTATTCACTCGACTAGTCTAAGAGTCGGTTCGACTGGTCGAACGACCAACAAAATTTCAAAATTTCTGGCACGAAAAGATAAAGTCGTTACTCGACTGGTCGAGTGGGACCAGAATATGTTGGTGGACTTTGAGTTGAGCCTGCACGACTGGTCGAACACTGTTCACTAAACTAGTCGAGCAGTCTCCAGGACTGGTCGAGAGTCCAATAAAAAATTTCAAAAAATATCAACAAACCTTGGATTGGTCGAGAAAACTCTTAGACTGGTCGAGCCAGTACTTGGACTAGTCGAACAAGGTCTAAGACTAGTCAAGAAAATCACCTATAAACAAATGAAATGACCCACATTAAATATGCAATGAATATGACACAACCTAAGGTCAATTTAAGGCCATTTAAACCTATTTGTGAGTTGGAACACTTGAACCATTATTTGCTTCAGAGTCTTGATTACTTGTGATACATGAAGCATGAGTTTGATCTCTTGAA
Source organism: Magnolia sinica (assembly GCF_029962835.1). Lineage (NCBI taxonomy): Eukaryota > Viridiplantae > Streptophyta > Magnoliopsida > Magnoliales > Magnoliaceae > Magnolia > Magnolia sinica. Next base: position 62,305,043 of record NC_080590.1, on the reverse strand, counting down.
GTTGAGCTTGAGTTACACTTGAGTTCTTGAATCTTTAGAATACAGTAGTTGAACTTCAACCTTGAACTTGAGTTCTTGAATCTCAGTTCTTGAATTTGAGCTTGAAACCATAAACTTCAATTTGAAGATGTAGGCAAGTTCGATGAAGATCCAGAGAACTTTAAAATGCACGAACCTGATCACTTCAATTCAAAGCATGATACAAAAACTAAATAGTTTGGCACAACAAAATTTAACAACACTACGGGTGCTAGATTTACATAATAGCATATACAATCTCCCCCTTCGTCAAATTTTTGACAAAACCAAATAAAGAATCATGCACAATAAAGAATCATGCACCAGTTATAAGCACAATACCGAATCACACACCATATGAGCAATAAATGATCAATAGTCACATCTCCCCCTCAATCCAAGAGAGGTGATTTGTAGAAAAAATATACATCTACATTCTACATTCACAATCACACATCTTTTCTCCACATTTTCTCCCTCTTTTTGTCAAAATATGACAAAGGAAAGACATATAAAGATAAGAGAAGTAAATGAAATAAGATAGGAAATAGCATTACCATAATAACACATCCACATACAAAGAAGAAAAAGTAAGTCCAAGAAAATCCCTACACACAAAGAGTAGAAAGTATTAATACATGTTCAGAATAAAATAAAAACTAATCAGATCTAGATGAAGGACCAGGAATAGATGGATCTATCTAATGCAGTCTCTTGTTAATGCACCTAAGATATTTACGCAAGTATTTAACTTGATTATCCTGGGACACATGCAGACCTTCCACCTTTTTCTCAAGCGATCGTAATCGTTCATCAAAGTCAGAAGGCTGAAAGACTGGATCAGCCGTAAAATCTGACTCAATCTCATCAAACAAGTCATCCATATTAACCTCATCAGGAGGGAAAGCATCCTCTTCTTCAGTTGCTTCAGTAGCTCCACCAGCACTCACATCAACTTGGCCAGGAGCCAACCTCAGATTTATCTTATTTATGTTTGAGTTGTTGAAGGGAAGATGGTTAATGGGAGCTTCTTCAACAAGTATAGCCACAAGACTATGGGTGGCTAAGGCAGTCATAAGATAGGCAAATGGAATATCACCATGACCCGGATGGAGATGAAATTGAATGATAATGTAACAGATAAGAGATGGAAGACATACAAGAACACAAGTAATTATAGAGAAGGATGCGAGCCATGAAGAAGTGAGCACAGTCTTGTTACCGGACCTAAGATACACATTAGAGATGAAAATATGATGGAGAATCCTGTATCTGAGTAACATATAGCCACACCAGAGTTCCAATCAACATCCATGTTGCATAACACTCTAGTTGACATTCTTTTTTCAGACTCAGAAGGTCTTGCCACCAAAGTAGAAATGGGAATTCCGTCATCATTAACTGGAAGATCCATTAATCCAGATAGTAAGTAACGGTCTACATCAATAGGACCTTCTCTGGTTGTAATAGTAAAAGTTAGATTCTCAAAAGAGAAGTTACTTATGCAAGCAAACATGGCCTGCACAATGGAACGGTATGCTGGACCGCCCTAATTTAAAATGTTAGCCCAACCTACAGTTTGAAGGAGGGGAATAATTGAAAAGGCCAAGCTATATGTCCTAGAGGGGGGGTGAATAGGACAATGCCAAATAAAAACTTAAAACAGCGGAATAATAAAGAAAATGATAGCCAAATTAAATAATAATGCAGGAAAGAAAAACAACCTCAAAATTCAGATCTTGAGAGGTTGATACAAACGTTATTCTAAGGACAACCTTACACCAAAAACAGAGTTTATGGTAGGACAACCTTATTTCTAGAAAGGTCTTTGTATCAAGTCTCAAATCGAAGAGGAATACAAAAATAAATATGAACTGAATTGAAATAACTTGTAATTAAAGATGTATTGTTCTAGGGACAGCCATACACCATAAAAATGGCAGGGCAACCTTGCTTGAACAACTTTCAAAATGAAATTGAAAAACAAGCTTATAAAGGAATAGCAGAAAGTAAATTCTAAGCTATTACAACATTCTCACAAAGCTTGAAATAATTACAACATTCACCACCATACATACATCCCACAAAAAGAATAAAAACAATTAAAAGAATAAATCAATCAACCACAACTCAAAGGATTTATAGTGGTACGCCTTTGTGTTCTCCAACTGTTATCCAACAGCCACACAAAAAGCTACTCCACTCCTAATATCCTCACACAGGGATATTAGCGTTCACTAAAGATAGGTTTTCCCAGGTTCACCCAAAACCCTTACAATTGTGTCTTTGTATGTGGGCTTACACAATTAAAAAAACCCCCACTTCGAGTTTTCCTGGCTTTCCTCGGATAACCAATATAACAAGATTTTTCGCAAATCTTGAAAGAAACCAAAAATAATAGAAAGGAATTTACAATATGTAAAATACCGGAATATCTCCATTGTAGTAGCCAGGTAGAACCAAATCAAAGTAGATGATTGAATGTCCAAGTTCAATGTCCAAGACTTGATTACAATGGTTCTAGTTCTAATAGATTTTAAATTAAACCAAATAGGGCTTGCCTTAATTGATTTTGATTCCAAAGAAAGGGAATAACAATTCCTCTTTTCAAATCGGATTGAATATAACAAACAAAATCAATTAAAATAAAGCTAAGGAAAGAAGATATTAAATAAGCACACTTAGCTTAGATGGAGCACAAAATTATCTCTCGAAGTTCGACGAAGATTGGCTTGAATACTATAATTAAATCGATGATTTCTTCGAGATTCGTGCACTATTTATAGGTGAAAAGATCTTGTCTTCGATCGTCTAGAGTGCTCTACGACTAGTCGAAGCTCTAATATATATTTGAAAGATTAGGCGGGATAAGCTCTGACCGTTCTACGACTGTCGTAGGCTGTTCTACGACCGGTCGTAGGTCACCTACGACGGGTCGTAGGTTCCTTCGACTCGTCGTAGGTCCTGCAAAGGTTCGCTCGACTTCGAGTCGTAGATTCTACGATCGGTCGAAGATGCGAAACACTGCTCCTACGATCGGTCGAAGCTTCGTGACTAGTCGAAGGCTAAGATTTTATCCGAAATTTGTAACAAACTTACGATCGATCCAGGAATTTCTTAGATCGGTCGAAGCAAGTCTAGGACTAGTCAAAGGACCTAAGAGGTCGAAGAACAGATCAATCACATGTAAAATAACATTCAACTTATGTATCCGAAATGACCTACTTCTAAGGTCATCCTATGGTCAAACAAACCTCAATCATGAAGTATGGACATTGAAACAAGAGACCATGAAGAATGAGCCTTGATGTCTTGATGTAGATTAAACCTTGAAGTAGCTCAATGATGAAAGTGGCTTGAGTTTCAGCTTGAGTCTTGAGTTCAGCTTGACTTTCAACTTGAGTCTTGAGTTCAGCTTGAGTCTCGCCTTGTACTTTCTTTTTCTTTTCAGCTTGAGTCTTGTACTTGTACTTTCTTTTTCTTTTCAGCTTGAGTCTTGTACTTGAGAGCTTTGCTTGGTGTGAGCTTAGTTTGTTCATGTATGTTGATCCTTGAGAGAGCTTCACTTATGCAAGTTATGTATAACAGAGTATAATAGTGATTTTGGCACTACAAATTTGACAACAAACAGGGATATAAACTATAGCACTTACAATCTCCCCCTTTGTCAAATTAGTGACAAAACACATAACCAAACAAAAGTAAAACAACTGGTTAATACATGCAAATCAATAATCAACATTTAACATTCAACCAGTTTCAACATTCAACAAGATCAAACATATATTCTTCAAACATATATTCTTCTTAATCTTCTTGACACCCCACTCCCCCTGAGTAACATAACCAATGCTACTCCTCTCACAATAACATTAACAACAAACCATTCTCCCCCTTTTTGTCACAAGATGACAAAGGAGAACTAAATAAAGGAATGAGAGTAAACATGAGGAGGAAATAGAGTATAGCAAAAGAGTCATAGAGATACTCATGATAGCATCACAGATATCCAGCAGAAATATTACATTAAGAACAAATATCCAGCATAGAATCCAAATCAAACTCAATCAAACAAGAGCAAAATAATAAAGTTATTACATACCAAAAGTCTCATAGAAACTAGTCAGAATTAGAACTTGAAGATAGAGCAGGAATAGAAGGATCAAGTTGGTGCATGCCTTTGTTCAAGCGCCTTAGATATTTGCGCATATACTTGAATTGCAAATCATGAGCAACAGACATGTTCTCCAACTTAACATTAATATTCTCAAATCTACCTTCTAATGCACTCAGACGTGCATCAACATCAGATGGTACAAAATCTGGATCATTAGCTGAGTCAGAATCCAGTTCCTCAAAAATATCATCCATATTAATATCAACACCAGCTTCTTCAGGACCACCACCACCACCACCTTGTTCAGGAAGCAGATCCAACTTCATCTTATTAATATTTGTATTGTTGAAGATCAGATGATGGATAGGTGCTTCATCAATAGGCATATCGACTAACATGTGAGTAGCCAATACAGTCATAAAGTATGCAAACGGAATGTCACTATGACCAGGATGAAGTCGAAACTGAAGAATGAAAAAACAGATTAAGGAAGGTAAACAAATCTGAGTACCATTTGAGATAGCATGGATAACACGAACCATAAATGAAGTTAAATCAGATTTATTACCCGATCGAGGATACAGATTAGACACAAAGATTCTGTGAAGAATTCTGTATTTGGGTAACAAATACCTTGCGGGGAGCGCATTCCCTTTTTGAGTCCATTGAACATCCATATTACACAAGTCTCTAGTGAGCATGCGTTTTTCAGCCATTGAGGGTTTATCAGTTAAATTATGAATTGGAATACCCTCATCATTCACAGGAATTTCCATAAGGGCTGAAATTAAATGACGATCAACGTCAAATGGCCCTTCTCTAGTAGAAATTTGAAAAGTTAAATTATCCTGTGAAAATGCACTAATACATGAAAACATGGATTGGGCAATGGACCGTTATGCCCACCCCAATGCAATAAGTTAGTCCAACCTACAGCTTCAAGCATAGGAAGGATGTCAAATGGAGCAATATGATTGACATCAACAGGATGTTCAACGATAACCTTACGAGATCTAATGTCCTTAACAAATGATGGATCATCATTGGGAACAAAAAGATGACGTTTAGATATAGGGGTAGATCTGGAGGAAGAAGAAGGACCACGTGAAGTAGTTTTCTTACCTCTAGAAGCCATTTGCAACAAGGATTTAAAGGAATAAAGAAGTTGCAAAGGATTGAGAAGAGGGTTTGCTCAAAACAGATTTTTCAAAATCTCAACCCCAAATCTCAATGATTTTCAAGATAGAAAGCTTCAAGAGATAAAAGGAAGCAATCTTGACACAAATATGCAAGAAAAACGGATTTGGAACACTAACCTTGAAGAACTTGAAGGATGGGTTCGACGAGTCGAAGTTCGGCTCCAAGGAAAAGAAAGAAGAAATGAGGAAGAAAGTGAAAAATCCCCAATATGAAGTGAAATCCGTGCTCCACGACTGGTCGTGGGTATCTACGACCGGTCGTAGTACGACTGGTCGTGTATACTCACGACTGGTCGTACAAAACCCAAAAATTCAATATCTTGCAATATACACAAAAATTGAAATTTAATCTAGCAAATATATACAATAATATACAAGAAGGCATAAATTATCAATTTAAAATGCACATGCCAAGATCAAATTTCATCTTTTTGAACCTGCTTTTATCAAGAGGTTTTGTGAAAATATCGGCACGTGAACTTCGTAGGAATATATTCTAGAGATATAACTTTTTCTTCTACTAATTCCCTTATATAATGAAATCTAATGTCAATATGCTTAGTACGAGAATGCTGAATAGGATTTTTTAAAATATTTATCGCACTGGAATTATCACAGTGTAATAACATAGAATCCTGTTTAATTCCATAATCACTTAGCATTCGTTGCATCCAAACAAGCTGTGTACATGCATTACCAGCTATGATACTCAGCTATTGAAAGTGATATAGAATTTTGTTTCTTACTAAACCAGAAACTAGACAATTTCCAATAAAAACAACCACCACCGGTTGATTTTCTATCATCTAGATTACAAGCCCAGTTCCGAGTACCCAACTAATTGAACATTGGTTTCATGAGGATACCAGACCGAGATTTACAGGTATTTGCGACATATCTAATAATTCGCTGGACAGGAATCAAGTGAGATTCTTTTGGATCGATTGATATCTTGCGCAAATACCAACACTTAGAGAAATATCAGTCTACTAGTAGTTAGATATAACAAACTACCAATCATACTCCGATAAAGTTTTGAGTCAACATTTTTACCATTAGAGTCTTTTGATAGTTTCGGGTAGTACTCATAGGAGTATCGAAATTCTTGCCATTCTCAAATCCAAATCTCTTGATTAGATTCAAGGCATACTTAGATTGAGAAATGAATATTCCTTCGATTGTTGCTTTACTTGCAATCCAAGGAAATAAGTCAATTCCCCAACCATGCTCATTTCGAATTGTGATTTCATCAAATCTGCAAACTCAGTAGTCAAGTCAGTACAAGTTGATCCATAAATGATATCATCAACATAAATCTGCACCATTAAGATATGATCATGATATTTTTTAACAAACAGAGTTTTATCAACCGATCCCATTTGAAAATTATGACTTAAAAGAAATTTCGTTAGTTTCTCATACCATGCCCTAGGTGCTTGTTTTAATCCATAAAGTGCCTTTTAAGCCGATATACATGATCAGTATTTTTGGAATCTTCAAATCCCATTGGCTGTTCAACATAGACTTCTTCATGTAAATCGCCATTTAGAAAAGCACTTTTACATCCATCTGATAGATCTTTATCTTTGGAAAACATACAATGGATATAAATAGTCTGATAGATTCAAGACGTGCTACTGGCGCAAAGGTTTCATCGAAATCAATCCCTTGAATTTGAGTATAACCTTGTACCACCAGTCTAGCCTTGTTTCTAATTATATTTCCATATTCGTCGACTTATTTTTGAAAATCCATTTTGTTCCAATGATGTGTTTATCTTTAGGTCTTGGTATGAGATACCAAACATCATTTCTTACGAATTGGTTGAGTTCATCTTGCATCGCAACAATCCAGTTCTCATCAGCCTGAGCTTCTTTACGTTAGATGGTTCAATTTGGGATGTAAAACATACATAATTACATATATCCTCAAGTTGTCTACGGGTGCGAACACCGGTGAGAGGGTTTCCAAGAATTTGTGTAGTTGGATGATCTTTAACTCAGAATCAATCCGATTCGATGAAGTATCGGGTTTATCAATGATTAGTACTTCATCATTATCTGAATTAGAAGTTGGTGTGTTTAAATGATCATCAATGACAACATTAATGGATTCTTGAATCACACCAATCCTTTTGTTCAGAACTCTATAAGCTCGACTGTTTAAAGAGTATCCTAGAAAAATACCTTCATCACTCTTTGTATCGAACTTTCCCAAATTTTCACGATCACGTAAAATATAGCACTTCCGCCAAAAACTCGAAAGTATTTAACAAGAGGCTTTTTATTGAACCACAATTCGTAAGCCATTTTATTATTATCTTTTTAGTGTAGACTCGGTTAATAATATAGCAAGTTGTGTTGATGCTTCAGACCAAAGATTTTTAGAGAGCTTCATGCTATTCAACATGACATTAGCTCATTTCTTGAAGCACCCTATTCTTCCTTTCTACAATTCCATTTTGTTGTGGAGTTTTGGGAGCAGAGAATTCATGTAATATTCCTTGGTCGGTACAGAACTTCTCAAAATTGCTATTCTCAAATTCAGATCCATGATCACTACGAATTTTACTGATTTGAGAAGATTTTTCAGTTTGAATCCTTTTGAGAACTTTTCTTACTTCTTCAAGGGTTTGATTTATCCCTTAAGAAGACTACCCAAGTGAATTTGGCAAAGTCATCAACTATTACCAGGATATACTTTTTCCCACCACGACTTTCCATTCTGGTAGGTCCCATCAGATCCATGTGGAGAAGTTCGAGTGGTCTTGATGTGGTATTTGAATTCACCTTTTTGTATGAATTCTTTGTTTGTTTGCCTATCTGGCACTCACCACATATTTTATCTAATTTCTGAAGTTTGGGTAAACCTCTTACAAGTTCTTGTTTGCTCAATCGATATAAATTTCGATAATGTACATGTCCAAGACGTTTGTGCCATAAGTCGGTCTCGTCTGTATGGACCATGTAACATGTTTGATTAGATGAGCTGGATTCACTAATAATATAGCAATTTTCAGACGTTCTATGTCCAGTTAATATTACAGGAACCCTTATTATTTAATATCTCACAGCTTTGATTAGAAAACCGAACATTATGGTTATTATCACATATTTGTGATATACTAAGCAAGTTGTGCTTTAGGCCTTCAACATATAAAACATTTTTAAACACAGGAAGATTAAAAAGTTGAACCGTACCTTGGCCTATTATCTTGCAGTTGCTACCATCACCAAATGTGACTGACCCATCAGTCATATCTTTCAGATCGGTGAATAAAGCTTTGTCACCTGTCATATGCCTGGAGCATCCACTGTCTAGGTACCACTTTGAATGACTTGTTGCTTTGAAAGCAGTGTGAGCAACCAAGCAGGTGACTTTAGGAACCCATTTCATAATTGTTTTGGGTTTAGGAACATAGTTGGTCTTCTTTTGTGTATACTTGTAGGAATGACCTATAGAGTTAGATTTTAATAGCTCCTTGAGTAAATCAACTATCTTTTCAGCTAGTGGATTTCGATTCGATTAAAGTTGACATGGTTGTTTCTAGGTTTTTGAAAAGTTTTTGAATTTTTAGAAAAATCTTGATAAGTACTTTTCCCTTTTGAGTTTGAGGACTCTCCTTTAACAAACATAGGAGGAGTATACTTTTGTTTAGGAGGTTGATTTTTATCATAGCCCAACCCTGATCGATCGCCACATTTTCTTGATCCGGATAACAATTTTTCTAACTTTGGATCACCTTGGGCATATTTCCATGTGTCCTTTAAACTCAGAAGAGAGGAAACTTCAGTTTTAAGTTTCTCAATTTCAGATTTTAAATCAACAATTTGAGAGTTTTTAAATTCCAAATCACATTTTGATTTTTCAAAATTATCTGAAATTTGTGATTTTTCTAAGACAAGCGATTCAAAACAATTTTTGAGTTTAGAAAACTTTTCTTTTTGAAGTTTAAGTTTGAACAATTTTACAACTTTCCTTATACAGGGCATTGTAAGCATCTTGAAGATCATCTTCATTTTCACATTCACTATTCGATTTTCTTCACTTGTAGAGTCATTATCCGAAAATGTGAATTTGGCTAGAGTCATAAGAGCTTTGACCTCATTGCCCGACTCAGTTTCAGAATCTTCTGATTCAGGAGAACCTTCAGAATCGGATGATTCATCCCATGTAGCCAACATACCCTTCTTCTTGGGTTTGTCCCTTTTAGGACATCTATTTGCTAAGTGCCCATATTCTGGACAGTTGTAACATTGACTATCTTTCAAAGATTTTCGAGATTTGGGTCTAAACTTCCTTTTGTCATTTGATTTTTGAAAATCAACTCTTTTCTTGCTTTTGAAAATTTTGTAAAATTTTTAGCTAAAAGAGCCATGTCATCTTCTGAATCAGATTTTCTTTTGAACTACATTTAGAAGATTTTAGAGCGATAGATTTACCTTTAGGAGCTTTAAAGTTTAACTCGTAGGTTTGTAGAGAACCAACTAGTTCTTCAACCCTCATATTATCCGTATCACGAAGTTCTTGGATTGCGGTTACTTTAGAATTGAACCGTTCAAGAAGTGAGCGTAATATTTTTGCACATACTTTACTTTCTGGGATTTTATCGCCAAGACCCCACATTGAGTTTACAATGTCATTCAATCTAGTGTAAAAGTCCATAAACATCTCATTTTCCTCCATATGAATTTCTTCAAAACTGGTTGTGAGGAGTTGGACTTTAGATTTTTGACAATTGTAGTACCCTCGTGTGTCATTTCTAATGTATCCCAAGCTTGCTTTGCAGTATCACAAGAAATGATTCTTTTGAACTCATCCGATGATAGTGCGCAAGTAATTGCATTTAGTGCTTTAGCATTTGCACTACTCTCACTTTTCCAAGGGTGGTCCATTGGTAATATGGTGTGGTTTTCATAGACTTTGAACCATCAACCCCAAGAACTTCCATGATAGGAGGATTCCATTCACCACCGTGGCTTGCCACACATTTTCATCCATTGATTTGAGGAAGATCCTCATTCGGCTTTCCAATAAGCATAGTTGGAGCCATCAAAGGGTGGAGGCCTAGTGACGAAAGGCTATCAAAATTTGACATCAATAGCTTAAATCGTTAGCTGAATTAAATCCAAGAATTAAAAGGAGCTATTAGGCTCGATACCACTTGAAAAGGCCAAGCTATATGTCCTAGAGGGGGTGAATAGGACAATGCCAAATAAAAACTTATAACAGCGGAATAATAAAGAAAATGATAGCCAAATTAAATAATAATGCAAGAAAGAAAAACAACCTCAAAATTCATATCTTGAGATGTTGATACAAACGTTATTCTAAGGACAACCTTACACCAAAACAGAGTTTATGGTAGGACAACCTTATTTCTAGAAAGGTCTTTGTATCAAGTCTCAAATCGAAGAGGAATACAAAAATAAATATGAACTGAATTGAAATAACTTGTAATTAAAGATGTATTGTTCTAGGGACAGCCATACACCATAAAAATGGCAGGGCAACCTTGCTGGAACAACTTTCAAAATGAAATTGAAAAACAAGCTTATAAAGGAATAGCAGAAAGTAAATTCTAAGCTATTACAACATTCTCACAAAGCTTGAAATAATTACAACATTCACCAGCATACATACATCCCACAAAAAGAATAAAAACAATTAAAAGAATAAATCAATCAACCACAACTCAAAGGATTTATAGTGGTTCGCCTGTGTGTTCACCAACCGTTATCCAACACCACACAAAAGCTACTCCACTCCTAATATCCTCACACAGGGGATATTAGCGGTCACTAAAGATAGGTTTTCCCAGGTTCACCCAAAACCCTTACAGTTGTGTCTTTGTATGTGGGCTTACACAATTAAAAAAACCCCCACTTCGAGTTTTCCTGGCTTTCCTCGGATAACCAATATAACAAGATTTTTCGCAAATCTTGAAAGAAACCAAAATAATAGAAAGGAATTTACAATATGTAAAATACGAATATCTCCTTCGTTGTAGCACCGGTAGAACCAAATCAAAGTAGATGATTGAATGTCCAAGTTCAATGTCCAAGACTTGATTACAATGGTTCTAGTTCTAATAGATTTTAAATTAAACCAAATAGGGCTTGCCTTAATTGATTTTGATTCCAAAGAAAGGGAATAACAATTCCTCTTTTCAAATCGGATTGGATAAGAAACAAAATCAATTAAAATAAAGCTAAGGAAAGAAGATATTAAATAAGCACACTTAGCTTAGATGGAGCACAAAATTATCTCTCGAAGTTCGACGAAGATTGGCTTGAATACTATAATTAAATCGATGATTTCTTCGAGATTCGTGCACTATTTATAGGTGAAAAGATCTTGTCTTCGATCGTCTAGAGTGCTCTACGACTAGTCGAAGCTCTAATGATATTTGAAAGATTAGGCGGGATAAGCTCGCACGTTCTACGATCGTCGTAGCCCTCCTACGATCGGTCGTAGGTCACCTACGATCGGTCGTAGGTTTGCTTCGATCGTCGTAGGTTCTCAATATCTTCGCTGACTTCGAGTCGAGATTCTACGACGGTCGAAGATGCGTAAACACTTGTTCCTACGATCGGTCGAAGTCTCCAGGACTAGTCGAAGGCTAACAGATTTTATCCGAAATTTGTAACAAACTTACAACTGGTCGAGGATTTTCTTAGACTGGTCGAAGCAAGTCTAGGACTAGTCGAAGCAGACCTAAGACTGGTCGAAGAACAGATCAATCACATGTAAAATAACATTCAACTTATGTATCCGAAATGACCTACTTCTAAGGTCATCCTATGGTCAAAAAAACCTCAATCATGAAGTATGGACATTGAAACAAGAGACCATGAAGAATGAGCCTTGATGTCTTGATGTAGATTAAACCTTGAAGTAGCTCAATGATGAAAGTGGCTTGAGTTTCAGCTTGAGTCTTGAGTTCAGCTTGACTTTCAACTTGAGTCTTGAGTTCAGCTTGAGTCTCGCCTTGTACTTTCTTTTTCTTTTCAGCTTGAGTCTTGTACTTGTACTTTCTTTTTCTTTTCAGCTTGAGTCTTGTACTTGAGAGCTTTGCTTGGTGTGAGCTTAGTTTGTTCATGTATGTTGATCCTTGAGAGAGCTTCACTTATGCAAGTTATGTATAACAGAGTATAATAGTGATTTTGGCACTACAAATTTGACAACAAACAGGGATATAAACTATAGCACTTACAATAATGCTGAAAGGTTCCAAATGATTAGAGTTGACCATCTGCTTAACAATCATGTTGCGGAGAAGTATATCCCACACATATTCGAAATCTTCTTCATGTGACTGAAGATGGCGCACTATGATTGAAGCGGAACAAGAAGATGGCACACTATGATTGAAGCGGGACCACGAGAGGCTCTCTTCTTATTTCAACCTTCTATAGCACAAGAAATACGAGGAATACAAGCAATGCCAGAAAGGAAAGACAGGTTTCAAGGAAATAAGATTTTTAGCAAGAAAACCCAATAAACCACCATAAATCTTGAAATAAACTACAAAAACAACGAAATAGAAGTAAAAAGAACTTAAATCCATAAGAAAAATGAAAAAAACGCACTAACCATGAAGGAATCAAAGGTGGGTTCGACCGGTCGTGGTAGGGCTGGTCGGAGAAGATGAAACAAATGAAGAAAAAGTGTTTTTTGCACAATAAAAAGCCCCAAACCTGAGCGGGTCGACTGTTCATGCACCTCAAAAATTCTTCATTTTTTATATTTTTTATTTTCAAAAAATTAGTAAAAATAAATAAAATAAAAACATGCGATATAGTACAAATAAAGACAAACAATTCAGATCATGTTGCACATACCCATATCCATTTTAACTTAGCAAACCTGTTTTTGTCAAGCAATTTTGTAAAAATTTCTGCAAGTTAATTTTCAGTCTGAATATAATCTACAGAGATAATCTTATCTTCTACTAATTCATGAATATAATGATATCCAAAGTCAATATGCTTAGTTCATGAATGTTGAATTGGATTTTTAGAAATGTTAATTGCACTAGAATTGTCACAATACAATACCATAGAATCTTGTACAAATCCGTAATCACTTAACATCCTCTTCATCCACACAAGCTGGGTGCATGTACTGGCTGCAATATACTCAACCTTAGCTGTGGAAAGTGATACGGAGCTCTATTTCTTACTATGCTAAGAAACTAGAAAGTTTCCGACATAAAAACATCCACTGCTAGTAGACTTGCAGTCATGAATATTACCAACCTAATCTGCATCCGAATAACCGGCTAATTGAACATTAGTATCATGAGGATACCAAAGGCCAAGTTTGGTCGAACTTGTGGCATATCTCAAAATGTGCTTTACAGCAATCAGGTGGGACACTTTAGGGTCCGATTGATATCTAGCACAGATTCCAACGATGAATACAATATCAGGTCAACTCGCAGTTAAATATAACAAACTACCTATCATACTACGATACAACTTAGAATCTACACTCTTACATGTCGAATCCTTAGAGAGTTTAAGTGTCATACTCATAGGAGTATCAAAATTTTTACCGCTCTTAAAGCTAAACTTTTTAACCAAATTTAGAGTGTATTTGGTTTGAGAGATAAAGAACCCATCATGAAGTTGTTTTACTTGCAAACCTAAGAAATAATTCAGTTCTCGAACCATGCTCATTTCAAATTTGGACTTCATTAAATATGTAAACTCAATAGTCATGTTAGAACAAGTAAATCCATAGATAATGTCATCAACATATATTTGTACTATCAGTATGTGATCATTGTGTTTCTTTACAAAAAGTGTCTTATCAACACTCCCCATTATAAAGTTATGACTTAGTAAGAACTTAGTCAATTTCTCCGACCATGCTTTGGGAGCTTGTTTTAATCCATAGAGTGTCTTTTTCAGGCGATAAACATGATCAGTATGTTTAAGGTCTTCAAAACCCTTAGGCTATTCAACATATACTTCCTCATGCAGATCACCATTCAAGAAAGCACCCTTAACATCTATCTGATAAATTTTGAATTTTTTGTAACAAGCAGTGGATATAAATAGTTTGATAGATTCAAGAGAGCTACTGAGGTAAAGGTTTCATCATAATCGATGCCTTCAATCTGAGTGTACCCTTATACAACCAGTCTAGCCTTGTTTCTTATAATATTACCAAGTTCATCAGGCTTATTTTTAAAGATCCATTTAGTTTCAATAATGTGTTTATTATTAGGTATAGGAACTAAGTACTATACATCATTCCTTATGAATTGATTAAGTTCATCTTGCATAGCTACTGTCCAGTTTTCATCAGCAAGTGTTTCTTTTACATTGGTCGGCTTAATCTGGGATGTGAAGCACACATAATTATAGATGTTTTCTAATTCTTTACGAGTGTGCACACTAATGAGAGGATTCCTAAGAATTTGATCAGTTGGATGGTCTTTAACTGACCACAGTTCAGTGTCATTTTGACTAGATGAAGAGTCTAGTTTATCAAATAAAGAGACCTCATCATCTTCTAAACTTGAGACAGGTGTATTCAAGTGACCATCTATAACCACATTAATGGATTCTTGAATAACACCAGTCCTTTTGTTGAGAACACAATACGTTCGACTATTTAATGCATATCCTAGGAAAATACCTTCGTCCCTTTTAGTGTCGAATTTTCTCATATTTTTTCGGTCACGCAAAATATAGCATTTGTTGCCAAAAACTTGAAAGTATTTAACAGTAGGCTTCTTATTGAACCATAGTTCATAAGCAGTCTTATTATTAGATTTTCTAGTATGAACATGGTTAATGATATAACAAGCCCTGTTCACTGCTTCAGCCCAACAATTTTTAGGAAGTTTCATGCAATTTAACATCACATTAGCCATTTCTTGAAGTACCCGATTTTTTCTTTCAACTATCCCATTCTGTTGAGCTGTCTTGGGTGCAGAATACTCATGCGATATTCCATGGCCGCTATAAAACTTCTCAAAACTGCTATTATCAAATTCGAAACCATGATCACAATGGATTTTGGAGACATGTGATTCCTTCTCAGTTTAGATACACTTGAGTACCCTTTTCACTTCATCGAGAGTCTCAGATTTCTCTCTCATGAAAACTACCCATGTATACTTGGTAAAATCATCTACAATTATCAGAATATATTTCTTACTGCCTCGACTCTCCATTCTAATCGGTCTAATGAGATCCATGTGGAGGAGTTCAAGAGGTTTGGATGTGGCATTAAAGTTCACTTTCTTGTGAGCACTATTAGTTTATTTTCCAATCTGACATTCACCACAAAATTTATTCATTTTCTTTAACTTAGGTAGACCTCTTATTAATTCACTTTTGCTCAGTCTATAAAGATTACGGTAATGTAACATGTCCTAGGTGTTTATTCCATAGTTCGGTCTCATTGGTTTGGACCATGTAACACGATAACTTAGACGAGCTTAAATCACTGACTATATAGCAGTGCTCAGATGTTCTGCAACCAGTTAATATCACAGAACCATTCTCATTAGAAATCTCATACCCTTGGTTGGTGAATTTGACACTATGTTTATTATCACAAATTTGAGAAATACTTAAGAGATTATGCTTAAGGCCCTTAACAAACAACACATCTCAAATGGAGGAAGATTAAATAATTGAACCGTACCTTGGCCAATAATCTTACAGTTGCTACCATCACCAAATGTGACTAAGCCATCATTATATCTTTAAGATTGGTGAACAAATCTTTATCACCTATCCTGTATATAGAACAACTACTATCTAGGTACTACTTTGATTGACTCGAAGCCTTGAAAGAGTGTGGGCAACCAGACAAGCAACCTATGAACCCATTTCATTACAGTTTTGGATTTTGGAGGATAGTTAGTTTTTCTATGCTCGTAGTTGCTGTATATTCTACCATTCGAGTTAGATTTTAGAAGCTCCTTGAGTAGATCCACAATTTTCTTAGCTAAGGGGTTATGATTCTGATTTCTATAATTGATATGATTGATTTTAGGTTTCATGGCCTGAAAAGTTTTAGGATTTTTGAAACTATTTTGATTCAGACTTTTCCCTTTTGAGTTAGAGGACTTCCCTTTAACAAACTTAGGAGGAGTGGACTTGCTTTTAGGAAGTGTATTTTTATCGTAGCCCAGACCAGATCTATCGCCACATTTCCTTGATCCGGATAATAGTCTTTCTAGTTTAGGATCACCCTGGGCATACCTCCAAGTGTCCTTCAAACTCAAGAGAGAAGAGACTTCTAGTTTTAGTTTTTCATTTTCAAATTTTAGGTTTTCAATTTAGGAAGTTTTGAAATCTAAATCACACTTAGCTTTTTCAAACAATCTAAAAAATGTGATTTTTCTAAGACTAGAATATCAAAATTTTCTTTTAATTTTAAAATTTTTTTTTTTGAAGTGTTAATTTCACAGCTATCTTACAACTTTCCCTGTATAGAGCATCAAAGGGATCTTGTAAATCTTCATCATTTTTAGGATCACTTCTCAAATTTTCTTCGCAATTGAATCACAACTGTATGAGAAAGTGAATTTGGCTAGAGTATTAAGGCTTTGACCTCATTAGTAGACTCGGGTTCAGAATCATCTGACTTAGAAGAGGCTTCAGAGCAAGACGATTCATCTCATGTGACTAATATTCCTTTCTTTTTAGATTCATCCCTCTTTGGACATTTGTTTGCCAAATAACTGTATTCATGGCAGTTGAAACATTAGCTGTCTTTAATAGATTTTCAATTTTTAGATCTAGTCCTTTTCTTTTCTGAAGGTTTTTAAAAATCTACCCTCTTTTTACTTTTGAAAATCTTATAAAACTTCTTGGCTAATAGTGCCATATCATCTTCAGAGTTTTCAAAATCAAAACTACTAGCATTTTCATGAAAAATATTTTTGGAAGACTTAAGGGCGATGGACTTACCTTTAGGAGCCTTAAAGTTTAACTCGTAGGTTTGTAAAGAACCAACCAGCTCTTCAACCCTCATATTATCCATGGTGACCTTTGAATTGAACCTTTCAGGCAATGAGTGTAATATCTTTGCACAGACTTTAATTTCTGGGATGCTATTGCCAAGACTCCACATAGAGTTGATTATGTCATTTAACTTAGTATAGAAGTCCATGAAATTTTCACTTTCTTCCAAACGTATCTCCTCAAACCGAGTGGTGAGGATTTGAAGTTTAGATTTCTTGACAATTGTCGTACCCTCGTGGTCATTTCTAGAATGTCCCAGGCTTGCTTTGCAGTATCACAAGATATAATTCTTTTAAATTCATCTAGTCATAGTGTGCAAGTGATTGCATTTAAAGCCTTTGCATTGGCACTACTCTCATTTTTCTGAAGTGTGGTCCAAGAAAAATACAATGAAACTTTCATAGATTTGGTTCCTTTAGTGCCTAGAACTTCAGTGGTAGGAGGGGTCCATCTAATAACTGTGGCTTGCCACACGCTCTCATCTATGAAGCTTAAAAAGATCCTTATTCTGGCTTTCCAATAGGAATAATTTGAGCCATCAAAAGGTGGAGGCCTAGTGATTGAGAGGCTATTAAAATTTGACATCTTATAAGCTCAGATCGATTAGCTCAGGAAATGAATCCAAATAAAAACAAGTTATTAGGCTTTGATACCACTTGAAAAGGCCAAGCAATATGTCTTAGAGGGGGGGTGAATAGGACTATGCCAAATTAAAAATTAAATGTAGAATTGAAAGCAAGATAGCATAATCAAATAATAAAGAAGCATAAGTAAATAACAACATCAAATGTACTAGTCTTGAGAGGTTGATACAAACTTAGTTCTAAGGAACCTAATACCAAAAACCAAAGGCTTATGGCAGGAGAACTTTATTAGAATGTTTGTAAGTATCAAAAACCCAAACCAATAAAAAAGGCAAAGGAAATAGCAAAGGAAATAAACTAAGTTACTACAACATTCTCACAAGTGCATATAATAAATTACATCATTCATCACAAAAAAATAAATTACAACATTCACACATATAAGCAAATTCAATCATCCATCACAACTCGAGGAATTATAGTGGTTCGCTTGTGTGTACACCAACTGTTAGAAAACAGCCACACAAGTACTCCACTCCTAATATCCACTCCCTCGGGATATTAGCGTTCACTACGTAAAAAGATTTTCCAAGGTTCACCTTAAAACCTTCACAATTGTGTCTTTGAATGGCTTATACAATTACAAAAACCCCACACTCTGAGATTTTCTGGATTACCTCAGACAAAACCAAAAAGAGATTTTTTTGGCACAACCTCAAAAACCAAAAAGGATATGCAAAATTGTAAATGATACTTATCTGAAAATTCTCCTTTGAAAAAAGCCCGGTATAACCAATCCGACGTCTACGAAGATGTTCAATGTCAAGTCTCACAGATGAAAATGTTCTAGTTCTAAATGATTTTTAATTAAATCAACCTGGGTTAGCTTGATTTGATTTTGATCTCAAGAAAGGGTAAAACTCACATCTCTTCTTAATATAAGATTGGAATAAAGATCACAAAATTAAATTACAAAAACTAATTAAAGAGAATCTAAAATGAGCACAATATAACTTAATAAATTTACAAACTTATCTCTCAGAGTGGTGTCTTGATTTTACTTTAATAAATGAATAAACTCTAAAATTCGTGCTTTATTTATACCTGAAAATACTATTCACTCGACTGGTCTAAGGATAGATTCGACTGGTCGAAGGATCAATAAAATTTTAAAATTTCTAGCACGATAAGATAAAGTCGTTACTTGATTGGTCGAGTGGCCTGCTCGACTAGTCAAGCAATGTACTCGACTAGTTAAGTGGGACCAAAATATATTGTTGGACTTTGAGTCGAGCCTGCACGACCGGTCAAGTACTATTCACTCAACTGGTCGAGCAGTCTCCAGGACTAGTCAAGAGTCCAATAGAAAATTCTGAAAAATAGCAACAAACCTTGGACTGGTCGAGAAAACTTCTAGACTAGTTGAGCCAGTACTTGGACTAGTCGAACAAGGTCTAAGACTAGTCGAAAAATTACCTATAAACAAATGAAATGACCCACATTAATTATGCAATGAATATGACACAACCTAAGGTCAATCCAGGGTCATCCAAACCTATTTGTGAGTTAGAACACTTGAAACATTATTTACTTCAGATTCTTAATTACTTGTGATACGTGAAGCTTGAGTTTGATCTCTTGAACATGAGCTTGAGTTATGCTTGAGTTCTTGAATCTTTGGAATACAATAGTTGAAATTCAAACTTGAACTTGAGTTCTTGAATCTTAGTTCTTGAATTTGAGCTTGAAACCATGAACTTCAATACACTTCACTTCAATTTGAAGATATAAGCAAATTTAACAAAGATCCAGAGAACTTTAAAATTCACGAACCTGATCACTTCAACTCAAAGCATGATACAAAAACTAAATAGTTTGGCACAACAAAATTTGACAACATTATGAGTGTTAGATTTACACAATAGCATTTACAACTTGTACCCTAGCGACCGTGTCGTCGCCGCGTCTCGCGTGGCGATGCGATACTCAAGCCAGGAGTTGTGAGTCTGTATTTATTTCAAAGAAAACACTACGCATTGTAAATCCCAAGAGAATCTCTACCACCTTTCACATCAATCAATTAATCACAGTCAAGTACACAACTCATCCCTCTCTTACATAAGCCTTACCCAAAGTCAACTCTTTCTCTCTCTCCACTCATCCCTCTCTCATCCAAAATTCAACCAAGCCCATACCCTCCATGTCATTTTCTTATAACATCCATTCCTTCCATCCTTTCCATCTCATCACCTCTCTCTCTCTCCATCTCATGCCATCACAAGCTTTCATGAGAGAAAAGCTCTAAGGAGAGAAAAGATCAAGGCCCACTTCCTACCCCCTCATCTCACCATCCAACCCTTCAAACTTCATCATCCACCCTTAAAGAGTTAGTTTAGGAGTTAAGGAGTCCCAGGAGCTAAAGAAGAAGGCCATAAGTGGGTGTTTATAGGATTAGAATGTAATTTTTGTGATGGACCAAGTGGGGCCCATCGATTGATGGTATGGATCCCATTTGGGACCCATCTTGATGTATGCATGTACATGGAGAAGCTAATAGTGGCGGAGCTCCTCCCATCTCCACCGATCTCTCTCACTCTATCTCTCTCTCTTTCTCATGTATTGTGGA
Organism: Magnolia sinica; assembly: GCF_029962835.1. Lineage (NCBI taxonomy): Eukaryota > Viridiplantae > Streptophyta > Magnoliopsida > Magnoliales > Magnoliaceae > Magnolia > Magnolia sinica. Next base: position 62,284,503 of record NC_080590.1, on the reverse strand, counting down.
CCCCACCATGATGTATGTATTTTATCTATACCGGCCACCCATGGGGCCCGCCTTGCTGACCGTCCAGATGGCCCACCTAACTGTCCGTCTGGACAGGCCTGGTTGAAGGGAAAACTTAAATATTAGCTTTATCCCAAAGCTATGGTGGGCCACACGTGTGAACCCACCAATGATGCATGCATTTCTTCCATGCTGTGGGGCCAGCCGTGATGTATGGGCCTATCCATACCACCTAGAAACTGGACGTGTGGGAGCCACCTTAATGTGCGTGTGATGGCCACACTGTCTAGAAGTTGAACGTGTAAGGCCTATCATGATGGATGTGTTGTATCCCCACCGTTCAATCCTTGGACAGTGGGAAGCGGATTGGTTGGAGTACCTCAAACCAGTTATATAGTTGTTGTATTGCATCAGCATGGCCCCACCGTGGCATGTGTAATATCCAAACCGTCCCTTTGTACGGTGGGTCCCATGCAGCCTCTCAGCTGTTGTCTTCACGTTAGCAAATTTTTGTGGGTCCCACATCATGATGTAAGTGTTATCTCCAGCCTGAGGTATGGATTTCATCCAAACCATCCATCTATGTGGGCCCCAGTAGCATGTAGCTACTGTGATGACGCCAGCAAGTTCTGGAGTCCCACCATGAGGCATGGTTATATCCAGATCGTCCAAATTGTGAGACCCACTTACGATGGTAGTTGGACTGGCTGATGTACCGTACATCAGCTATATAACTCTTGTATTGACATTACTAGTTCTGTGGGCCCCACCGTTAGGTATGTGTTTCATCCCAACCGTTCATTTAGATGGTGGGGGCCACCCCAGCAGTAACACTGTTGCGTTAACACCAGTAAGTTCTGTGGATCCGACCCTGATGTATGGGTCTTATCCACACTATCCAGATGGTTAGACGATGGGACCCATCGCTGATGTATATGTTCTATATCCACACCGTTTATCAGGTGGACCACACTACAAAAATTAGTGAAGGATGATCATCTATCATTGAAACCCATTTGGGGTCACATTAGTTCTGGATCAATATGGAATTTGTTTTTTTCTTAATCTAGGTCCTTGTGATCTTATGATCAGATTGGACGAAAAATAAACGTTATGGTATGGTCCTGTGATTGTTTAATAGTGAAAATCATTATCTCCACTGTTATTTGTGCTATGGTCCAGATGATTTTCGATATGATTCATATTTTTGGGTAATGCTCTAAATGAACTCTAAAAATAGATGTATGGTGGAGATATAATAAAATGAAAATATAGTGTGTATATTGGGCAAGTATGAGAGGCCCATTGTGATGTGTTTGAGGCCCATGGGTTATGGCTCGTTGTGATATATTCGGAGCCCATGGGACGTGACCCATTTGATGTATAAGGCCCATATATTATGGCCCATTTAATGTATATGAGGCCCATGTATTGCAGACCATTTGATGTATGTGAGGCTCATATGATGAGGCCCGATGTGATGTATATGAGGCTCATGAGTGAGGCCCAATGTGATGCATATGTGGCCCATGAGTGCAGCCCATCGTGATGTGTATTAGGCCTTTAAGTGAGGCCCATGGTGATATATATTAGGCCCTTGTGTGAGGTCATGGGCCCACTATATGTGTGGCTTTATGTGGGCCACTCCTTGGGAGCAATGTTGGTTAAATGTCCACATTGATGGGCAATGATGGTTAAATGTCCACATTGTGACCTTCCCTTAGGCCTTGTTAGGCCCATTCTCATCAGTCTCTTAGTGGGTTAACCCAAATCATTGGGCCCCATTGATGTTGCATGGTCCATCCTCGTCGTAGATGGATGGCTCCGTGCTACCAGATTTGATATATCCACAGCCGAGGGCCGATCTTTATATTATGGTTTAGATCGGTTGTTCATTTATGAACACCGCCTTGTATATAAGCCAATTATCGATGCTGATTATGAGTATGTGACAACAGAACATCATAATACATGCTTATACGCATCATCTGCATGCTTGTGATGAGATGAGGTTGGCCACTACATATGCCTTCTGGCAAGTTGTTTATGGGATTCCCTGATAGGCAGTGTTGTCCCTCATGAGCGCACAGTATGTACGGGATTGATGCATGACAGGATTGTATAACTCATGCATCTTGCATTGTGTGATGTGGTTACTATACGCCCTAGCGACATCAGAGCCGTGGCCTTCACAGACAAATCGTGAAGGACCGGATTGGATACCGAAAATAATGTTACTAGCATCGGGGCGCCATAGATGTCCCTGGGTGAAAATCCCTAAACCCGATGGTACTAGAGGATGACTCCAATGTCGAGACCGAGTGGATACATGAGCGCATGATGGTAGTATACCAGTAGGTCGCATCTCCTACTGTGTCGTGGTAGGTTGGAAAGGGGTGTGACCTTACCCTCCTGAGTGAGGGGGCAATATCTAGGTTGATTTTGACCAGCTTGAGGAATGGGTCCCCTATCGACGAGTCGGGCCCAATATTGACAGGCAGATAGTAAGGTCTCTTCCACTTACCTAGTTGTGCGCTCAGATAGGGGCGGTAAGCTGGCGTAGAGTGTATTAGACCCCGGTGATTGTCCAGCGTGAGAACTGTACTAATATATAATGCTCTAATGATGAGTTGCATTGATATATGGATTCAAATGACTGGTATGCTTGATTTGCATCTCGCAACGCATGGCCTTGGTATGTCCGACATCATTCACGCCTTGCATCGCATGGCCTTGATATGGCCAATAGCATTCATGCCTTACATCATATAGCCTTAGTACGGCTGATAGTATTCATGGATTTGCCAGTATATTTCACATTACTCTGATATTGTATTCTGAGCACGCTTATATTGTGCACACACTCTCACCACCCTCTAAGCTTTTCGTAAGCTTATGCATGATCGTTGCGTGCAGGTGATGCTAGGACTTGTAGCAGCACTGAGATTGGAGTGTGCAGCGGACTTCTGGAGCTTCCAATTATGTTATTGTATTTCCATTTATGCGCATTATCCCTTAAAGTTTTGGTCATAGTGGATTTTGTGATGGTGTCTTGGTTGTTGTTTGTGGGTTATGTTATGGTTATACTTGTTACGGAATAAATTTATTGTGAAAAATCCTCCTTGTAGGATCTCAGGATCGGAACCCAATATATGGGTGCTGAGAGCTGAGAATGGAGTACTATAGAGGCTGTCGGCACTGGATTCAGCGATCAAGAATTTTGTGAGCCCAGTTTCCGAGTTTGGGGTGTGAGAGTTTATCTTATAACACATTACTAGTAAATGTGAGGCACGTTTGACCTCTAACATATAGAGGAAGTTCCCCTAAAGACCCACTGCTTTTGGACTCTTATTTAACTAGTTGTCATATAACATGGCCATTTAAGACTCTAATTCAAAAAGACCTCCGAAGAACATTCAAGAATCTTCTAGAAGCCACAAAACTATATTAAAGAGCAGGAAGTCATCCGAAGAAAGAAAGATCATGGCTCATGGTAGCATAATATCTAAAAAGCTCCATATCCAAATAAAAAATGTTAAAAGCCCACTACCTAATCACATAAGCTTCAGAATCTTACACAACCACCACCTCTCCAAGACTATAAAAGTAGCAACTAAAGAAGAGCTTGAGCCTCATGCCAATACAATCAAACACAAACCTTTCAGGTCTATGTAGCATATCTCTCTTTTGTCCTTCATGGTGTCTACTCAAATTAATTTTTATTCTAGTTTTCTCAACTCCTATTCAGCAGCATGTTGTAATAATTCTTTAGTATTTAGTTTTTAGCTTCTTAGCTTAGTTTCTCATACTGTCCAACGCACCATGCAATACGCCGATAGGTTAGTCTATGTTAAAGAAACAATCGTAACCTTGACAATACTTTAAACCTGGACAATCGTGAGACGGTTGTAGTGAATGGTTAGCAAGTCTTGACCTGAGAATTATTGAATAACTCAATAATTTGGGGATCCAATGAAGAGGTCATGGATATTTATCCATTGGAGATTCTACTTATTTATTTTTATTTTTTGTCAATTGTAATGTGTTCATATTCAAATTAATAAAATTTGCAATCAAGTAATTTTTTTCTAGCTTTCTATTTTTATTGATTTTGTTGAAAAACACGACCAAAGTTATCACTGTTGAAATAAAAGTCCTTATTTTTAAAGAAAAAATAATTAAAATAAAAATAAAAATTGATTTATCAAAAGGACTAACCCTCCCCTTCGTAAATTGTTTAATCATTTTAACGATCGATGGCTAAATATTCTAGCCAATCTTCATAGATCTTGTCTTATTCAAGCTGATTCACCGCCTATGTTCAGAAGGCGTTCAGTTTGATTCGAGTCAAGTATAAACTAACATGTCTAACACTTAATATATTTGAATACATTTAATTTAAATCAGACCCCATTCATTTCACACGTGGTCATGTATTCTAACTGAACAATAAGAGTAATATTTGGGGACTTTGGCCCAGTTGGTAATAAATTTTTCTTGTCTTCCAAAAAAATGAACATAGAAAAGAATTTTATGAAATTAAAAATCTAATCCTAATGAAATATAGAAATTATTATAAATTGATATATTTTGAAAATAAGAATAAAATTATGTTAAGGAAACTAAATGAGAAACTCAAATAATTAGATAGAAAATTTTTCATGAAATTTCACGTCAAACCAATGAATACACTTTTCGGTTATTTTAGCCAAGTCATCAAATCGATCCCTTTCTCCTTCCCAAATCAACCCTATTTATATACCACAAAAATTGAAAGTTAGAAAAGTTATAGACTTCTATTAAGGTATAAACTTAAGAAGACTCACTAAATGAGCCCATTATAAGAAAATCCAAGCTATGTCACATCGAGTTAGTTGGAAAAAAAAAAAAGCAAGAAAGTTATGAAAAAGCTGAAGTTTTTTTTTTTAGAAGATTGAGAAGTACAAGATTAACATTATGTTGTAATTATAAAAATATAATATTACAACAGACCATTAGTAAATGGAAATTGCCCAAAAAATCATTCTTATTAGATGATCATCGCATTTTTTGTTTGTATGCAAGTCCATACCCCAAAAGGTGATCGTCTATCTTAAGACACATTACCAACAAATGTGAGGCACGTTTGACTTCTAAAGTATAGGGGAATTTTCACTGAAGACATGATGTTGTTGGACTCCTATTTAACTAGTTATCACATAGCATGGCCATTTCAAGACTCCAATTTGAAGAGACTTCCAAAGAACATTCAAAACTTTTCTAGAAGCCACAAAATCTAGATTAAAGAGCAGGAAGTCATTCAAAGATAGAAAGATCATCACTCACGGTAACATAATGCATGAAGGACTCCATATTCAAATATAACATGTTACTGAAAAGACTATTACCTAATCGTAGAAGCTATGGAATATTACGCACGACCATCGCCTCTCCAAAACTATAAAATTAGCACATGCTGAAGAGCTTGAGGCCTCATGCCAATACAATCACACAAAAACCTTTCATCTATACATTACTTATCTCTCTTTCGTCTCTCATGGACATCTACCCAATTTAACGTTAATTCAAGTTTGCTCCACTCGTGTCCAACACTATTAGTAGTAAGTTTAAAGGCTTTTAATTTTTAGATTCTTAGCTTAGTTTTTACTACTGTTATTGGTAAAAATGGACTGGCTAAAGAGAAGAGGTTAGCTCAGAAATTTTTGCGAGACACGAGGTCGGTCAGTGCCGGTTATGACCAATGAGCTCCTCAATGACCAAGGAAGAGAGGTCGGTCACCCACTACATATGAAGGCAAGTCGACAGGTTGTCAGGACTGCCATTTATCCAATGATAAGGGGAGGCTCAAAGCTCATCCGAGTATCCAGGTCGGATGAGATCACCTCGGACTCTTGAGGCAGATTGGCCATCTACCCAATGATAAGGGGAGGCTCGAAACTCATCCGAGAATCCAAGGCAGCCAAGACTACCTCAGACTTTTGAGGCAGGTTGGCCATTTACCCAATGATAAGGGGAGGCTTGAAGCTCATCCAAGTATCCAAGTTAAGTAAGACCACCTCGGACTCTTGAGCTCGACCCCCCCCCCCCCCCCCCCCCCAATATATGTCATCCGAATTCTACTAAGGAAAGGAGCTCAGCCTCATTGCCTTAACACAAAATATGAGGGCAGGTCGACAAGTCAGCAATTTACACGACACTGAGAGAAAGGGGTCAAGGCTTGCCAGAGAATACAAGTTGGCTACTATCCCCGGGTCAGGCCAGCATACTACCCCCAGGTTAGGTCAGCATACTAAACCCAAGTCAGGTTGGCCAAGACCACCTCGGCCTCCTACTACACATCTCCGATGATTTCGAATAATCAAATCTTATCTAAAGAGATCTGCCTGAGATCTTCTCCAAAGATCTCAAAGGATATCCGCGACACACTCGGGATCCCAATATCTTTGTTAAAGATCTCGAGATATTCCCTCACATGGATCTGAATCCCTTTACAGTATGTCCCTATTAAATAGGGAGATCTCCTCTATGTCATCACCTCTCCTCAACTATAAATAGGAGAATCTCTAGTGGTGAAAGGTACGCATAATCACTCACCCAAAACCCCTCGATACAACTAGACCCAGATTCCTAGCCTGACTTTAGCATTGGAGGCTCCCCTGCTTTAGCTAGGGACTCCTTTGTCTTCTTCTTGTGCAGATACTCGAAGGTCTAAAAAGGGTGGACCAGATTTTTACATCAATAGTTTGGCATCGTCTATGGGAACAACATTAAAGTCGTTCTTGCTTTACCAGATAACCACAATGGCGAAAGAAAAGAAGAAAGCTCTAACTGTCATTGCTGCAGCCACCCCAGCTCTTCCTGAATCATCTGTTGTAGCCATCTCAACTCTTCCCGAATCATCTGCTGCAGCCATCCCGACTCTTCCTGAATCATCCACTACAGCCATCCTAGCTCTTCCTAAATCATCTGTTACATCCATCACAGCTCTTCCTGGATCATCTGCTGCAGCCATCCCAGCTCTTCCTGAATCATCAGCCTAGTCAGATGCCCAACCCTACCAGCATACCAACCGACATCCAGAAAGTCGCTTCCATTGATATACTCCCTTAAACACTAAGCCGGAGCATGTACCGAAAGAAGCCGAGCTAAGCAAGGAAACCTGACAACTAAACTAAACCAATTAACTAAGCTTGGTAATAAGGCCAATTGGCCAACTCTGACCTCGACATCAAATACTGAGGAACGTATTGACTAAAAGACATGGTAGGCTCTTACCTCACCCATGGAATACTGACCACTTGAAGATCTACTACTCCTGAGTACTCAAGAAGTCCTCCGACCAAGAGCATTTCGACTGACCGACCTACTCAACAAGGGTGACCTCACTTTCTAAAAGGGAAAAATGTTCTCGAGATAGTACCACCATACTTTCTACTGTTTCCCTAGGTCAGGGGAAGAGAACTTCTTTCAAATTTCAACTGTTTGAGCTACAAAATTGACTAGAGGACTCCCCTTATACAAGGGAAAAAAGTCTTCTACCATGAATTCTACTGTGGAAGAGCTTCCCCAAATCAGGAAGAAAATCTCTTTTTCGAGTTGTACGAACTATTGAGGACTTCCCTTAGTGCAAGGTAAAAACAGTCCTCACCAGTCGTTTAACCCTTAAAGAAGAGGTCGGACTATTAATTGTAAGGCCACTCGGATCACATGATCTACAATGAGGATCTCTCAGTGCAAGGGAAAATAACCCTCCCAAGTAAACTACTCGGCCCCTCATGAAGGGGTCATTGCGGCGAACCCATCTGTTCTACAAAAGTAGAATTCCCCTAATAAAAGGAAGAGCTCAAGAGGTCACCCCAACACAACTACTAAGTTAAAATGTTCGACATCACCAAAACCAATTTACTTCCCAAGCCCGTTACGCGAGCTCCAAAGTAGAGGGCTTACTGTTATGGGTAAAAATGGACTGGCTAAAGAGAATTGGTCAGCTCGGACATCTCTATGGGACACGAGGTCATCTGAGTATCCAGGTCGGCCAAGACCACCTCAGACTCTTAAGGCAGGTCGGCTATCTACCCAATGATAAGGGGAGGCTCGAAGCTCATCCGATTATCCAGGTCAGCCAAGACCACCTCAGACTCTTGAGGCAGGTCGGCCATTTACCCAATGATAAGGGGAGGCTCAAATCTCATCTGAGTATCTAGGTTGACCAAGACCACCTAGAACTCTTGAGCTTGACCCTTCATAACATATGTCATCCAAATTCTGTAGAGTGTCAAATATTGCGTATTCCCCCATTTATATCTTGGTTTTATGAACATGATAATACTTAATGATATATTTTATACATGTTTGTGTTGCAAGGTGAATTTGAGAGCTTAAATTGAAAAGAATGCTAAAAGCATGGATTTAACGCTCAAGAATCACCAAAGAAATGAGTGGATTTTAGGAGACTAAGATTGAAATTTTCAAGACCTCAAGATCCAAGAAAACCAAGCATAAAGGATGGAGAAAAGACTGGCAAAAGTACAAGTCAAATAGTAGAAAAAAAAGGACAGTTTAGTCTGACCTGAGCTAACTTCGGTCTAACCGAAATCGCAGAAAACTATCAAGTAAGAAATCAAGTTTTTCAGGCTTAATTCAGTCCAACCAGAGCCAACTTCGGTCCAACCAAAGCTTCGGTTGGAGTCAATCTGACCTCAATTTGACAGATTTTCTGCACAAGATTTTTCAGCATCAACTTCGGTCCAACTGAAGTCGTGTAGAATTGTCCAGTGAGAAAGTGCGATTTTCAACCTTAATTTGGTCCGACCGAAGCATAACACGCGACTTATGCGAAGTGTGTAAATTTAAGACGGTTTTCATAAATTCCAAGGAGTTGCATAAGATGGGGCTTCACAACTATAAATAGGAGTCCCTAGCGCATTCCTAGGTATCTTCTAGGGTTTAAAGAGTGGAGCAAAAGGGTGGAGAGCCGCCACCGAGAGTTTTTCTTCTTCTTCCTTAATTTCTTTTTATGCTTTCTTTAAGAGATTTTGGTTTAATCATGTCTATGGTTGGCTAAATCTCTTAGGTAGGGCTAAGAGGTGAAGCTTGTAGCGTGATTGAGATGTTTACTTTGCTTTGATTCATGTTTATCTTGAATTTCATTGATTTCTAGTTGATTTTAAGAAATATTTTCAGTTTTTAATGGTTTATTATGACTCAAATTACAGTAAACACTGCGATAGCTTTGAGTATCTTCTTTTCTTATTTTAGATAGTGGCATTGGTAAATCCTGTTATTTGTCATCGTCTCTTGGGCATGGTTTGGTGAAGGAATCCCTTCCAAGTCTTCACAATCCTCTTCCATTGAGGCTAGATCAATGAGAAGTTCAGAGATTTGATCATCTCTCTTTCCAATTGGATAAGATAGGACTGATTCCACTTGGATTTCTTAAATCAAGTAAGGTAGCTTCCCAATAGCTACAAGTGGATCCTTGGCACCCTAGTTCCGACCTTTAAATTCACAAGTTTCAATTACATCATTCACAATTACTCTCTAATATTTCAGATTTAGATTTAGATCTTCTTCTAGTTCTGGTTCTAGTTAAATTCAGAAACGTACAAGAATAGTCCCTGCAGATTCGACCTCGGTCTTACCAAGATTATTACTACATCATGACCCTACACTTAGGGTTGTGAACAAGTTTTTGGCGCCATTGCCGGGGACTACGGCTACGTTTATCTGAAATTAATTAGTATTAGAATTCGATTAAGATTAGGATTAACTTTTTATGTTGTTTTTAGGATAGGATTTTTCTAGATTTGTTTTTAGGAACTAACATTGTTTTCTGATCTTGTAGGATATTTAATTATAGTTCTTCTATTTTGGTAACCTCTTCCCTCTACTCACTTTCCATATTGCTCTAGAATTTTCTTTTATTTTTATTTTTGGAATAGAATCAAAATTAAGGTTTCACCATGAGCATGCAAGAGTGGCAAGAGTGGGCACATAAGTATGTTAATGTATTTCTAGAAAATGAGAGGTTCCATGAAGAAGTGTTAAACGATTATGCTAGGAAACAATCTTTGTCTCAATTTTTTTCTAAAACCTTTATCGAGAACTAGCCAAAATATAATGCTCCACCAATCAAGAAGTCTATGCGTGATCATATATGGGAGAATAATTACACTCCACAGATTAAGAATTCATTACATGATTATTGGAGTGAAGACAATTATCACTCATCCAGTAAGAAGAAAACTATGCGTGATTATACTATGGGTGATAACGCTTACCAACAACCATCAAACTCTCCCACATATGACCCGTATGACTATGACCAGTGGAAACATCAACATTGGAGAAATGAACCAACAATCAATTCTAGTGACTATCATTTTGGATCCCTTATCTTTGAGATCCAGCCAGAAACAATCCAAGAGGATTCACTTCAAAATTTTCTTTTTCACATGGAAGCTCAAGAACAATTCAACAAATTCATCACATAGTCATTCGCAGACAATAGAAAATCATTAAAAGCGATTGAATCCTCTATTCAAAGAGCTGAATCACACCTCAATGATGAGGAAGAGGCTAAGTTATCCCAGCCTCAACCCAATCTAGAAACACAAAGCAGGGAAAGTGATCCTAACTCGTTTGTGGAGAATACTGAAATTGAGAATGAGGAGTTGAATTGTGTTGATGAGCATACGGTTCAATTTCCCGAAGAGTCAATCTTGATGATTGTCTAAAGGAATGATCAAGAAACACTAGTATTTTTCAAATATAATGATGCTAACACAATCTACCCATGACACACTTGACCTCAATAAGGAGGAAGAGGCTAGTTTATTCGAGCCTCGACCCAACCTAGAAACACAGTGTGAGGAAAGTGACCTCAACTCACTTGCGAACTGTACTGAATTAGACAATGATGAGTAGTGGGATGACAATCATGAGTTTACAACCCAAATTTTCTAGGAATGGATCTCAATTATGGTCCAGGAAAATGATTAAGAGGTACATGGAATTATCAACCATAATGATCTACTCCACCCATCTGACATGTTTGATTTAAATGTGGAGGATGAGTTCCTTCCAATTGAACCGCATGATTCTTTTGAAGCGTGCTTGGCCCACTCTCCTGATTTAAATGATTATTTGATTAGGGAGACAGATGACTCAATTGATATAACTCTAGTACTTGAAACTACCCTGTGGAGGCCACCATTTAAACAATCATCTATTGACAATACAAAGCCTCTACTTAGTATCAAGGAACCAGGTCTTCTCCTTAGATCTTCATATACTGATTCTTAATCTGTCTATGCAAGGCAAGGCAACATGTATCCGGTGACGACTGACTCTCACCAAGATGAAGAGCAAGAGAGTATGTTTCTCATTATTCTAAAAGAAGATGAATGAGTCCTTACACATATCATTATAGACCTCAATGTGGAAAACAAGCCCCACTCAACTGAATCTCTCAACTCTCTAGAAGAATGCTAGCCGTACTTTGCAGATTCAAACGATCACATGATACAAGATATAGTGAATGCCTTATGAGACAATACCTCAATAGTTAATACTGACTAAGGGAATTATTATTCTGAAGCCCCTCCTTCCACAGATCTTGAATGTTTACCATCAAATGAGGAGAAGCTGACAATTGAACCGAAGTCTGAAACTTCGGAATGTGTTGAGACTACACCACCTACTGATAATTTCTCTGAACTTCACCTACTTATAGTCTCTGATTCACCATATTGTACTAACTTTAAAAATTTATCTGTCACAGGTGAATCATATATACTTTCGATACCTCAGGTGATTCAATGATGATTTTTTGTTGAGGTCCATAAATTTATCTAGAAATTCATGCTCCAAGGCATCCAAGCCTATTGCAAAAAAGGCTTTTTGGATGATCTTGTTGAGAAACTTACTGAGAAATTTATTAAGATATTGGCTAGAGGACGAACCTTGCTGCATGATTGAGTAGCTTTCCCTTGCTTTCCCAGTTTAGGATTAGTTTATTGCTTTCATAGAATTTAGGATTAAGATAGTTTATTTTTCAATAAGCTTAGTCTTCATGTTAACCCATCTACATGTTGAGTTCCTTGAAAAAGCCTCAAGTCTATCTTTTTCAGGTACTATCTTTCCATCACTACTCCTTTCTTTTTCATTGCCTCATGTGCATTAAATGCTTATATCTTTTACATTGAGAACAATGTAGATTTTAGGTTGGGGTGTGGATTAGGTAAACTAATCAGTATTTTCTTAGTTTCTAAGTAAAAATTTTGAAAATTTTCAATTTTTCAAATTAAAAACCTATTTGGAAAGCGATAGTTTGTGTAATAAAGAATGCCTTGAGTAGGATGATAAGATGAAGATTGAATCTTGAATTGTTGACGTTTGATCAACCGAGTAAACTATCACCAAAGTTCTTGCACTTAATTGACTAGGAGAAGTTTGATTATCATGTTAATCTAAAAGCACAAAGCACATTCAATTCATTTTCTGTGAATTATGCTAAAATTTCTTATTGTTGGCATATGAATCACTGATAGATGTTGAGAATTAAGTCTGGAGAATTTTATCCACCTTAAAAGATGAAAAGAACCAGTTAAAAAACAGTGAGATCGACAAAAAGGTCATGAAAAGACTGAAAAAGAATGAAAAATCTGAAAAGAATAAAGATGAGAAGACTGAATAAATAAAAAGAGACTATCGATATAAAATCAAAAACTGAAAAAAGAAGAATAAGGGGATAAGTTTGGAATCAGCACTTGGTTATTCAATTAATCTGAGATGATGAGCATAGCTAATGAAATAATAGTACTTTTATGGAAAGTAAGTTGAAATTTACTAAGCACATTGGGAAAACTTGATATATGAACTTATACTCCTAAGTAATTGATAAAGATCTTATTTAAATGATTGCTCATATGATTCGGCTCTAGGTTTTTAAATTTTCACTCTGACTTCTTTGAATTATACTCATTCATACTTGTTTACACAAAAGATTATTTTTCGAAAGAGGCTTGAACATTAAGAATTGAAGATTTTTTCATGCATGTTTTGCTCGGGACTAGCAAAATGCTGGTTAGGGAGTGTGTTGAGTGTTAATATTGTATATTTTCCCCCATTTATATTTTGGTTTTATGAACATGATAATGCTTAATGGTATATTTTATACATGTTTGTGTTGCAAGGTGAATCTGAGAGCTTGGATTGAAAAGAATTCTAAAAGCATGCATTTGATGCTCAAGAATCACCAAAGTAAGGAGTGGATTTTAGGAGACTAAGATTGAAAATTTCAACACCTAAAGATCCAAGAAAATCAGGTACAAAGGATGGAGAAAATATTGGCAAAATCGCAAGTCAAACAGCAGAAAACAAGACAGTTCGATCTAACCTGAGCTAACTTCGGTCCGACCGAAATCACAGAAAACTGTCCAATAAGAAATCAAGATTTTCAGGCTTAATTAGGTCCGACCTGAGCCAACTTCAGTCCGACTGAAGCTTTAGTTGGAGACTTCGGTTAGAGTCGGTCTGACCTAAACTTGACAGATTTTTTGCACAAGATTATTCAACATCAACTTCGGTTCGACTGAAATCGCGCAGAATTGTCTAGCGAGAAAATGTGATTTTCAACCTTAATTTGGTCCGACCGAACCCAACTTTGGTCCGACCAAAGTGTAATGTGGGACTTATGCGGAGTGCATAAATTCAAGACGGTTTTCAAAAATTCCAAGGAGTTGCATAAAATGGGGCTTCACAACTATAAATAGGAGTCCCTAAGACGTTCCTAGGTATCTTCTACGGTTTAAGGAGTGGAGTAAAAGGGTGGAGAGCTGCTGCCAAGAGTTTTTCTTCTTCTTTCTTAATTCATTTATATGCTTTCTTTAAGAGTTTTTGGTTTCATCATGTCCATGGTTGGCTAAATCTCTTAGGTAAGGCTAAGAGGTGAAGCTTGTAGCGTGATTGGGATGTTTACTTTGCTTTGATTCATGTTTATGTTAAACTTCATTGATTTCTAGTTGATTTTAAGGAATATTTTCAGTTTTCAATGGTTTATTGTGACTCAAATTACAGTAGATCTGCGATAGCTTGGAGTATCTTCTTTTCTTATTTTAGATAGTGGGATTGGTAAATCCTGTTATTTGCCATTGTCTCTTGGGCATGGTTTGGTGAAGGAATCCGTTCTAAATCTTCACAATCCTCTTCCATTGAGGCTAGATCAATGAGAACTTTAGAGGTTTGATCATCTCTCTTTCCAATTGGATAAGATAGGACTGATTCCAATTAGATCTCGTAAATCAAGTAAGGTAGCATCCCAATAGCTATAAGTGGATCCTTGGTACCCTAGTTCCCACATTTAAATTCACAAGTTTCAATTACATCATTCACAATTACTCTCTCTAATATTTCAGATTTAGATTTAAATCTTCTTCTAGTTCTGGTTCTAATTAAATTCATAAACATACAAGAATAGTCCCTGTGAATTTGACCTTAGTCTTACCGAGATTATTACGACATTACGACCCTACACTTAGGGTTGTAAACAAATTCTACTAAGGAAAAGAGCTCGACCTCACTACCCTAACATGAAATGTGAGGGCAGGGCGGTTTGTCGGCAATCTACACGACACTGAGAGAATGGTCAAGGCTTGTTAGAGAATCCAGGTCGGTATACTAACCCCAGGTTAGGTTGGCATACTACCCCCAGGTCAGGTCGGCATACTACCCCAAGTCAAGTCAACCAAGACCACCTTGGCCTTCTACTACACATCTCCGCTGATTCCAAATAATCAGATCCTATCTAAGAGAAATCCGCCTAAGATCTTCTCTAAAGTTCTTAGAGGATATGTGTGATACACTCGAGATCCTGATATCTTCGCCAAAGATCTCAAGAGATTCCCCCACACGGATCTAAATCCCTCTACAGAACGTCCCTACTAAATAGGGAGATCTCCTCTATCTCACTACCTCACTCAACTATAAATAGGAGCATCTCTAACGGTGAAAGATAAGCAGAATCTCTCACCCCAAACCCCTCGATACTACTAGACCCAGATTCCTAGCCTGACTTTGGCATCGGAGGGTCCCCTACTCTAGCTAGGGTCTCCTTTGTCTTCTTCATGTGCAGGTACTCAAAGGTCTAAAAAGGGTGGACTAGATTTTTGCATCAACAGTTTTGCATTGTCTGTGGGAACGACATCAAAGTCGTTCCTACTTTACCAAAAAACTACAATGGTGAAAGGAAAGAAGAAAGCTCTAGCTTCCATTGCCGCAGCCATCCCAGCTCTTCCTTAATAATCTACTGCAGCCATCCCATCTCTTCCTGAATCATCTGCTATAACCATCCTAGCTCTTCCTGGATCATCTACTGCAGTCATCCCAGATCTTCCTGAATCATCTATTGCATCCATCACAGCTCTTCCTGAAACATCTGCTACACCATCCCAGCTCTTCCGAATCATCAGCCAAGCCGGGTGCCCAACCCTACACTAGCATACAAACCGACATCCAGAAAGACACTTCCATCGGTATACTCCTTTGAACACCAAGCCGGAGCATGTACTGAAAGAAGCTGATCTGAGCAAGGAAACCTGACGACTTTACTGAACCAATTAACCAAGCTCTATAATAAGGCTCATCGGCTAACTCTGACCTCGACATGAAATACTGAGAGACGAATCGACTAAAAGACATGGTGGGCTCTTACCTCACCTATGGAATACTAACCACTTGAAGATCTACTACTCTTGAGGACTCAAGAAAGTCCTCCGACCAGGAGTGTTTTGGCTCACCAACCTACTCAACAAAGGTGACCTCCCTTTCTAAAAGGGAAAAATGTTCTCGCGACAGTACAGCCGTGCTTTCTACTGTTCGACGATTTCTACAATAAAAGAATTTCCCTAGGTCAGGGGAAGAGAACTTCTTTCAAATTTTAATATTTGAGCTACAAAATTGACTACGAGGACTCCCCTTATACAAGGGAAAAAGTCTTCTACCATGAATCCTACTATGGAAGAACTTCCCCAAATCAGGAAGAAAATCTCTTTTTCGAGTTGCACGAACTACTGAGGACTTCCCTTAGTATAAGGGAAAAACAATCCTCACTACTCGTCTAACCCTTAAAGAAGAGGTCGGACTACTAATTGGTAAGGCCACTCGGATTGCACGATCTACAATGAGGATCTCTTAGTGCAAGGGAAAATAACCCTCCTAAGTAAACTACTCAGCCCCTTATGAAGAGGTCATTGCGACTAACCCATCTGATCGACAAAAGTAGAATTCCCCTAATAAAAGGAAGAGCTCAAGAGCTCACCCCAACGCAACTACTCGGCTAAAATGTCTAACATCACCAAAACCAATTTACTTCCCACGCCCATTACGCAAGCGCAAAAGTATGGGGCTTACTGTTATGGGTAAAAATGGAATGGCTAAAGAGAAGAGGTCAACGCAGACATCTCTACGAGACACGAGCTCATCCGAGTATCCAGGTAGACAAGACCACCTCAGACTCCTGAGGTAGGTTGGCCATTTACCCAATGATAAGGGGAGGCTTAAAGCTCATTCGAGTATCCAGGTTGACCAAGACCACCTCGGACCCTTGAGCTCGACCCTTCACAACATATGTCATCCGAATTCTGTTGAGTGTCAAATATTGCATATTTTCCCCCATTTATATCTATAGACACCCCACCTAGGCTAACATCTTAAAAAGGCAAGGACAATCCAGACCATGATCAATACCCAAACCCCAAACCCTAATCAAAACCCTAATCCAAAACCCAAAATCCTAATCCAAACCTTAAACCCAAAACCCCACAACCCGACCCATTAGAGCTAGATCAGCACAAAAACCCACCCATTCAAACCTAAAAGCTCGAAAGAAGACTATCGGATGAACCAGTGCACTAAACGAAGCCCATACGCTCAAGCTCGGCCCGAGCAGTAGTTTGACTACCACCGGTGGTACTCCGATTACCACCGCTTGCGAGGCGCGTATGTCCTCCAAGCAACAGTTGGCCCAGCGCTTGAAAATCAACTTTGACCCCCATTCGACCTTATTTACTATTTTACCAAACCCAAGAGCCAATAAGAGTGCGTCATGTGGCGTTTTTCTCCCCTTAACCACTCACAACTTGCCACATCAGCTTTTGCCCCTCCTAAACCCCACATTTACCATAAGGCCATTAGAGAAGGCTATAAATAGCCCTCTCCTCTTCACATTTCATAACAACCACTTCACTTTCCAAGTGTGGGAGAAAGAGAGGGAGAAAAGAGAAGAGAGTGGGAGTGAGGGTGAGGAGGAGCTCCCAAGCCTTAAATTCTAGATTTTTTTCCAGCCACCTCCTAGTCTCACCTCAACCATCTCAACCCTTAGACCTAGCCTAAAGTGGTCATGGCTCGGTCCATGTCTTAGCCTATTTAAGTTCAAGCCAAAGATCCATTCATCTCATACATAAGCATTCATCATGACATTCATTCCCTTCTCAACCCCTCTGCTCCTCTAAATTTTTAGGAAATGTATGCTCTATGACTTGCTGTGTATCGGATCCTATACATCAGAAATTCCTAGCGATCTAGTCCAATTTTCTTTATCTCTTTGTATAAGCATCATCACATCCGCCTTCCAAACACGCTGTTGGACGTATGATCTGTGGCTTACCGAAATCTCGGATCTTACTACATCAGAAATCCACGTGTGTGCCTAGTCCCATCTCAACCACAGCATACATCATCCCTTGATATTGTTTTACCACACCAAGTAGAGACAGTACATTTGTACGGGCAAAGAGGGTGCTTAACACCTTCCCTCTTTGTAACCAAGGTCTCTTATCCGGAATTCCAGATCGTAGACCAGGAATCAATCTAAGGTAGGAGATTCTTTGAATTTCTCCAACCTTATATATATTACGCAAGTTCTAGCCGACTGCGGGATTCTGAGATTAATTGGCTAGTGGCAACTCCAACATTCACAAATCAGCCAACTAACTCCCATCTATCAAACCAAATTCAAAAACATTTTAAATCCGTGTGGGAGCCGATTTCCAATGTCCACTGAATGGCGACTCCACTGGGGATTAGGTAGAACACATTAGTGGTGACCCAACTCAAAAACGTGTGGAATTCCAATCTCAAGAGACATTCATCACTGCATTCACATATAAAAGCGAAAACATCCACCAATCTTTGGCTTATACTTGCTTAGGCATAAATTCAAATCATGACCACTCGATCCCGAGCAGCCATGACTTCTCAAGCTACCCGTGAAGAAGAGTCGGCAGCTCAGCCAACTCCTGAAACATCAACACCAGCACCAACACTGGCACCGGAGCTGACCCCTCTGATATTTCCAACAAATCCTTCAAACAATGTAACCTTGAGCTCAATCCCTCAAACGCCTTTTGCTTTCTCCCTCATCCCTCCAGTAAATCATGTTCTCTCTCTCCTAGAAGAGTCAACATAAGATCAACAACAACCAACAAATGGGAGCAACCCTCCCACACATCATTACTCAGCACATCAACTCACAGCACAGGTTCCCCCTAACGGGAATCATAGACAAGAACTGGCAGATGCCCATGAAGGGGATCAATTTCGAGTCCAGCTCACTCCCCCTAACGGGAGCAACATTTTGGAATTGGCAGATGCCCCAGGCGGGAGCCATTTCTGAACATCACCCCCTCCTTCGAAAGGGAGTGGCTTTCAATTCCATTTATCTCTCATCATCGGGAGTCCATCCTCTTTTCAGCAACCCCACATTCTCGGAAACCACAAGGTCGAAGAAGTCGATCCTTATGAGGAAAAAGCAGCGCAAGCCCTACAACAAGGGGCAAGATATCCACAACACAACAAGTTAGAAATCGAGGATCTACAGGAATAGCTACAGATGGTGCAAAATCAATTGTAAAGGTAGCAAGGAGTAGACCATCCATCCACCAAATTCAAGGACCTATATCCCTTTCCAGATGCTCAGGTGCCTCTAAACTTCGAGGTACCCAAATTCAAAAGATACGATGGTAGTGGGTGCCCCACAACACATCTAAAAGCATTTTGTGGGGAACTCAATGCGATAACAGGGAATGTGGAGCTTTGATACGGCTCTTTCAGAAATCCCTTAAGGGTGATGCTTTGGATTGGAATACATTACTGGATAGCCATCAGATCAGGACTTGGGAAGGACTCTCCCAGGCATTCATCGACAGGTATTCCTACAATCTGAACATGGCTCTAAGAGGGGCAGATCTAGCTGCCTTGTGACAAAAAAGTAACGAATCATTGTCAGCATACGTGGGACAATGGTAGGCCATGGCAGCTCGAATGAGAAACCCCATTGACGATGAAGAGCAAATATACATGATTATCCATTCGGCAAACCCAAACATTTTTGGATATCTAATCTTGTACCCATATGTGAATTTCTCCCAACTCATTCGAGCTAGAGAACAGGTGAAAGCCAAGATTAGAGCTGGGACCATTTCCCCATGGCCACATCAGGCCCCCTCAATCAAAACTTGTCAGATATGGTAATGGAAATAGCACTGCTCCCACACAACGCACCACTACCAGTATGCTCCACAACCAGAGCCACAACATCGTCACCAACACTCAAGGCAACCAGTATGCTCTACAACCAGAGCCACAATAAGACAGGCAGTACCAACCACAACCACATAGATAATACCAACCACAGCAAGCCTAACAGGGATATCAGGCACAGTAGCCTTAACAACAGCAGCAACAGCTTAGGGGAAACACACAAAACCCATATAAACAGGCAATGCTAAGCAGGAAGTTCACCCCGTTAGGACAAATATTCAGTCAGGTCTTAACAATGTTGATGCAAAAGTAACTCCTGACACCACTCCAACCTCGACTTTCGCCAAATCTCCTGCCAGCAGGTTACAATGAAAACTAATATTGCGCATATCACCAGGCTCCCGGTCATCTAACAGACTGTTGTTTCGCCTTGAAACATACGATCCAAGATTTGATCAAGAGTCAAAAGATTACGATCACCCCACAGGCTGGCAGTACCACTCAAGCCAACATTCTTCAAAATCCCCTGCCGTCACATTCAGCAGGACCTAGCACATCCGACACCTCTACTGTCAACAACATTGAGAAGGAGCATTCCACATACTTCCCCCCACATCACTCCATACAAGCAATCATGCCCAATATAGCAAATCGAACATGAACATACCAACAGACGTCCCCACCTGAACTACAGGTATTCCTTGAAGCAGCTCCAATAGCACCATCTCTCATCCTTGAAGCAGACTAACAACACCAGTCCTCATCCTCGAGGCTGCACCAACAGCACACCCTCTCATCCTCCAAAGGGCATCAACAACGCCCACGGTGTCACATTTTCAGCCCATCACTCTTTAAGGGGCACATCCAGCCCCATCCTCGGAATATCCAAATAGGTCAAATTTTGATCCCCTCATTCTCTCGATAGGCCTACCTAATTTGGTTCCGTTAACCTTGCAAGGGGCACCCTTGGTCCAATCACCAAGCTTCTTAATGCCTCACCAACTGGCACATGCCCAGAGAATCCCTCCTTCGCAAAGTGCACATCAAGAGGAGAAGGAAGATCCCACCAACAAACCCTGCCAAGATTCAATCACACTCTAAGAGAAATCACTAACTCCATCACAAACAGTTCCGGTAACAACTACTCAACCTTAAGAACCAATGATATATCTGGAAGGGAAGACGGTTCCCTCCTATAACACAAAGGTAGTCCCATGGCACTATACAGAGTGCGTAGAAGTGGGTAACAACGGTAGGTATTTCAAGAGAGATAATCAGAATAAAAAAGAAACCAAAGGAACTTTGCCTCGAATAATCCACAAAACCGATCCTGCCTACGACATAGCAGCTCAGCTCAAATCCATTCCCGCACAAATTTCCATCTGGGAACTCTTATGTACATCCTGATCATATCGAGAAATCTTTGCAAAAACTCTGAACGATGCACATATCTCCCCTAACGTACCTCCTGAAATAGTGGCAAGCATGATCGGACAACTCCTCGCACCGCGAGCGATCACTTTCTCGGATGATGAATTGCCACCTGAAGGTCGCAAACATGGGCGCTCACTTAATGTAGTCGTCCGTTACAAGAATTTCAAAGTACTGCTCGTACTCATTGCTAACGGATCAAGCCTAAACATTTGCCCTTTAAGGACTGCCGAACGTTTGAAGATTGAACCATCTTCTTTCAGGCCCAGCACCATGAGTGTCAGAGCC
Organism: Magnolia sinica; assembly: GCF_029962835.1. Lineage (NCBI taxonomy): Eukaryota > Viridiplantae > Streptophyta > Magnoliopsida > Magnoliales > Magnoliaceae > Magnolia > Magnolia sinica. The sequence continues at coordinate 62,263,245 of NC_080590.1, read as the reverse complement.
TTTGATAACTCCCAAAGGCAAGTGGAGGCAGAAATAGACATTGAGTTACAAATCGGACCAGACATGACTCTTGTCACATTTCAAATCATTGACATTCCTTCCTCATTTAACCTTCTGTCTGGATGGTCATGGCTCCATCCTGTTGGAGCCATCGCATCCACTCTCCATCAAGGGGTTAAATTCCCTTCGGGAAATCAGATCATCTCGGTGCTGGCCGAACCAAAAGTCATCTTACCGAGATAGCAGTCAATACCCCAGAAACTAACATTCCAGTGATTTTGAGTTCGAAATTGTGAACTCCATTACCAACCCATACCCACTCGCAGTCGAATATGTCATCCCCCCTGTCGAATGGCTAATCCTAAACTACTGTACCGAATTCCATGAGAAAGGTATGGTAGTAAAGCCAGCTCATGCCAACGTGCAAAGACAGGGACTAGGGTATCAACTGACACTAGGAGATCAGACCACAAGGTCGAAAAAAAAGCAACCATTCAAGTGTATGCCCATCAAATTTGTTAAAGTAAGAACGGTATGTGGTGACATGATGATCTCTCTGGAGAATCACCTCCAGTGGCTCAAAATAACAGAACATTCCAGCTAGGAATCCATTTGACTGCCAATATGATGGGATAAGATCCTCAGGGCATCAAAAGTATACCCAATGCCAGGGGCAGAACCCCCGGACCCTCACATGAAGCTAGGGGCACGGAGGCAGGGCTACCCATAGAGGACCCAAGATCAGGAGTGCCTGTTACAACTCACTCAGGAAAAATCGGGGAGGCACCCATCAACAGTCAAGGGAAAACACCCCCACTAACAACTAAGTAGCACAAGGGGCAGAAGCAGCCCATTCATTGGGTCGACAAAGGAAAGTGGCCCTCCCTTAACTGGACATACATCAGGATCCCACCATAATGTGGACCCGAAGAGCTCGAGGAGCTCCAACTTCTGAGCGAAGAGATAGAATCAGACTCCAACTCTGAGCCCTACCTAGCAGACATCATGGTCATTGGGACGGATGACCCACAGGAACAAATAGAGCAGAGCAACAAGATCGAAAGGGGGAAAGAACCAAGTTGGACAGTCATCCCCCTAACGATCTAGTTATCCAGTAGGCCATCCATGGATGTTGGTTTGAAAAAAAAATGCCAATGTAAATATCAATTGGTACCCCCAAAACAGGACAGGATCAATCATGGTTTGCAACACCGTCCTACTCAGGATCCCTTACCAACATTTAAAAAATCAGAAAACCTTCAAAACACAAAAACAGTTGATATTTTAAAAACCACAAAAACATCAAATACTTCTCAAAATCACAAAACATCAGAAAATCTTCAAAAATCAAAAACATCGGAAAAACTTTCAAAAATCACTGTGCCAAACACTTCACACACATGGCCAAAGTTCGAGGTCGACTCATACGATTTTAATCTAGAGTTGGACTTCAAGCTCATGGGTTTGGATGAAGCCCAGGATGAGAGAAATGATGATACAGCTATCGAACTCGAGGATTCCCTCGAAAGGTTTGAAACAAAGGCTAACGTTGTGGCACACGATTTCGAAGTTGTGAACTTGGGATCACAGGAACTCTCTAGAGAGGTGCGCATCGGTAGATCACTATCTTTGGAATATAAGCAAAGGATGATGGAATTCTTAAAACCAAGGTTGTCCAACTTTGCCTTCTCTTATGAAGATATGTCAGGGCTCGATGAAAATTTAGTGGTACACCACTTACCAACAAAGCTAGACATGAAGCCTATCAAGCAAAAGCTACGGAGAATGAAGCCAGAATGGGCCCTGAAGGTCTGTGATGAAGTCATCAAGCAATACAATGTGGGATTCCTGGTAGTCTTCAACTATCCGGAATGGCTCGCAAATATCGTACCAATTCTAAAGAAAGACTGCAAAGTTAGGATGTGCATTGACTTTAAGGATCTCAACAAAGCAAGTCCTAAAGACGATTTTCCACTGCCTCACACCGACACACTGGTAGATAACACTGCTGGACACAAGATCTTCTCTTTCATGGACGGTTCCTCTGGCTATAATCAGATCAAGATGGCCATCGAAGATCGTGAGAAGACCTCTTTCATCATACCATGGGAAACTTTCTGCTATCAGGTTATGCTCTTTGGGTTGAAGAATGTAGGAGCTACATATCAGCGAGCCATGACTGCCTTGTTCCATGACATGATAAACAAAGAAATGGAAGTCTATGTGGACGACATGATCATCAAATCCCACACGATCGAAGGACATTTTGAAGACCTCAAGAAGCTCTTCGACAGGTGGGAAAAGTTCAAGCTCCACCTCAACCCACAAAAATGTGTCTTTGGCGCAACCGAAGGCAAGCTGTTAGGCTTAATTGTTAGTGAAGATTGCATCCGTGTGGACGAGACCAAAACCAAAGCAATCATCGAGATGCTGCCTCCCAGTATCGAAAAAGAGATTCGGGGTTACCTCGGAAGGATCTAGTACATCAGCCGATTCATCGCACAACTCACTCCCATCTGTGAGCCCATATTCAACCTTCTAAGGAAGAATTCGCCAAACGAATGGAACGAGGACTATCAAACGGCTTTCGACAAAATCAAGAAGTACCTGTTAAATCCTCCAGTGCTCATGTCACCTATCCTAGGTAGGCCCCTACTGTTGTACATCTCTATCACAACGGAAGTAATTGGATGCGTTCTCAACCAACACGACGACTCAAGAAGAAAGCAGTAAGCGATCTACTATCTAAGCCGACGGTTCATAAGCTATAAAGCCAAATACTCCAGCTTAGAGAAAACATGCCTCGCCTTGGTCTAGGCAACGCAACGATTACAACAATACATGATCGCTCACCCAATCCTTCTACTCGCTCGCATGGACCTGTTAAAGTTCTTGTTCGAAAAACTGGCACTAACGGGGAGAATTGTAAAATGGCAACTGTTGCTTTCCGAGTTTGACATCACCTATGTTACACAAAAGGCAATCAAGGGACAAGCACTGGCTGACCATTTAGCAGCGCACTCTCTGCCAGATTACCAACCACTAAAGACCTTCTTCCTTAATGAGGACATCCTCCTAATCAAGGAATAAGAAGAAAGAAAGGTAAGAGAGTGGACACTCTTCTTCGACAAAGCTACCAATTCAAAAGTGATTGGGGTAAGAGCAATACTCCACTCCCCCGATGACGTCCCAATTCCCATCTCCAGGCGATTGGCATTCCAATGCACCAACAATATGGCTAAAAATGAAGCATGTATCGCTAGTCTAAAAGAAGCCATAATCCTCAATATGAAGAAGTTACGAGTCTTCGGAGACTCACAACTCATCATCAATCAGACGAATGGCAATTGGAAGACCAAGGATGAAAAGTTGATCCCATATCACATCTATCTAGAAAATCTGACTAAGGAATTTAAAGAGATCACATTCTCTTACATGCCTCGAGTCAAGAATCAATTTGCGGACGCTCTGGCTACCCTTGCATCGATGCTAGAAATTCCAAAAGGAATAGTTGAATGGGAACTCACCGTCGAACTCCAGGAAGAACCCACATTCTGTCTACAGATCGACGAAGCCGAAACCTCTCCGAACGATCAGCCATGGTACACAAATATCAAAGAATATCTCGAGCATCAAAAGTACCCAGAAGGAGCGACATCAACCGATTGTCGCACTATCCAACGACTAATGGCCCAATTCACAATCACCGGGGGCATCCTCTACAAGCGATCCTTCAATCAAGTCCTTCTCCGTTGCGTGGATGAAACAGAAGCAGCACAGATCATGTTGGATATCCATGAAGGACTATGCAGCCCACACATGAAAGGACATATGATGGCAAAGAAGATCCTACGGCTCGGTTACTACTGGCTAACGATAGAGACAGATTGCTGCAAACACATTAGGAAATGCTTCAAGTGTCAGGAACATGCGAACCAGATCCATGTGCCTGCTTCTGAACTCTACAACTTGACGACACCGTGGCCCTTCTCTATATGGGGACTTGACATCATCGACAAGGTCAACCCCAAAGCTTTAAACGGGCATGAGTACATCCTGTTGGCAGTAGATTACTTCACCAAATGGATAGAGGTGGCATCCTACACCACCATCGCGGCATCGCATGTGGTCAAGTTTATGAAGAATAACATCATCAGTCAGGGTTCCTCATGCTATTATTAGAGACAACGGGACTTCGTTCGTCAATAAAAGGATGGGCAATTTCCTCAACAAATTCAAAATTCAACATCATTGGTCAAGCCCCTACCGTCCTCAAATGAATGATGGGGTCGAAGCTGCAAATATCATCCGCATTCTAGAGAAAATGGTCAAAACATATCGCGACTGGTCGAAAATGCTCCTATACGTACTCTGGTCTTATCGGACATCTATACGATCTGCTACAGGCGCAACTCCATACGAACTCGCATACGGAATGGAAGTAGTATTACCAGTCAAAATTGAAATCTCATCACTCTGAGTATTATTGGAGAGCGATGTCTAGGTAGGTGAGTGGCAACAAGCAAGATACGATCAGCTGCATCTGGTAGATGAAAAGCGCATACATGTGCTAAGTCACTCACAATGCTACCAAAGAAGGATCACCCGGGCCTACAACAAGAGGGTCTGAAAAAGAAGTTTCAAAGTCGGTGACATAGTCATGAAGCATACCCTACCGCCGCACTTGCCAGATCCTAGAGGAAAGTTTAAACCCTCATGAGACGGACCACTGATCATTCGAGAGGTACTTCCAAGAGGCGCTCTTCGGCTTACCAGTCTGAGAGGAGATGTTCCCGAGCCCATCAACGCCGACAATGTGAAAATATCATGGGTAACCATACCTAACCTTATCAATAATTACAATCGCAAAGCTGTACCCATCACTTCCCCCAACCAAAACCCAAAAAAAGAGAGAAGGGAAGAGAAAAGCACTCTTCGTCCGTCAAATAATATATACCCACCACTTCTCCTACTAAAGAATATCCCTCACCTCTCCCATGCCAAAATATATATATATACATATATCTGTCATTTCTCCCAATGAAAAGAGAGAGAGAGAGAGAGAGAAGAAGAAGAAAAAAGCACAAAAACAAAAAGAAGATAAAAGAGGAGAAGAAAATAAGATCATCCCCAAATAAACCAACCAATATAAAACAGCTTACAATTGTGATCAAAGACAAGGATAGGAGAGTAACCATTCTGTAGGCTATGAAGGAACATCTCCGTCTCTTCCAGTACTTCGCAAAAAAAAAGGAAAGAAACATGCCTAAGCAAAAGGGCAATTTAAAAACCAGAAAGGGCGGCTCGAGTAAAAACAGCGAGCATGTAGCGGACTTGTTGAAAACCCAAAAGGGCACCAAGGGTAAAAACATCACAGCTGTCAAGGGGTAGGCAAGATCAAAAACTCGGGACGTAGTAAAAATTCGAAAGGACGCTACGAGCAAAAATGACGGGAAAGCCAGTCGTAATGAAAACCCAAAAGGGCGCTACGGGAAAAAATGGCTAACAAATAAGAACAAATAATAATAATAATAATAATAATAATAATAATAATAATAATAAATAAATAAATAAATAAATAAATAAATAAAAAGTGCAGGAACAAGCCGAGGCAATAAGCGCAACAATGAGATACAAAGAAGAGACTAACTCTGGATCAGTATTCCATTAGACTCTGCTCAAATCCAAAGGACACAATCCTCGACACTCTCAGGGAACCAAGATCTCTAGTATACAATCCAGATTGAGGTGAGCCCAATATTCTTATCCCAAATCATCCAAAGCATAAATCCCAACCTGAGCTAGCAATCACAAGTTTTGGCACACACAAAAATATTCTTTCTTGTCAAAAGTCTTTTACATCACTTGTCTTTTCTTAACTTGCAAAAACAACAAGAAAACAAGAAAATACATATCCATCCATACAAGATAGGCAGCTGGTGAAAATCAGGGATTCCAGGTAAACTCCTATCTCTCATACGTCAACAATCTCTGCCTGAGTTGCTCTACCTCTATGCACAGGTAGAAGGCCTCATCCCTCTCCAAGCGATGCGCAGCAAGCATGCTCTCATCATACAGCCGCCCCACTACCAGCCGACGAGCCATATCCTCACAAGAGTGACGGAGAATGGCAATCTCAGATATAAGGTGTCCATGTGTCACAAGAAGGAACAATGGATCAATGAATGGCCGCTCCTCCAACGCCTTCAACGAATCATCGACACAGGAGGTGGATGAAGCAGTATCGCCAACCATGTCTCGATCATTAGCCTCATCCGCCAAAATGCCAACCAGGGACCTGACGATAAAGCGACTGTTGTGCCACCCATCGCTGGTATGGTACTGTCACTAAAGGTGGAGCCCAAGACTCAAACTCCAGAGCCGCCGTGTCCAAAGAGCCCTACTAGGAAATCTAGACTCATCAATACAAAGCGATCAGGCCAAAAGGAAGAGGAGCATGTCCAAATCCAGAGAAGGCAAAGTTGGGAACATCCTGCTAGAAGCCAAAATGTCAGAGAAAACAAATAGGATGATAAGAGTAGTACCCCTGGAGACCCAGTAACAGCAAGGGAATGCGAGCTGCGCTACAGATCAAAGGAGTCCGACAGTGGAGCCTCCCAGCTGATCTCCCATCCTCGGAGCTGAGAGAGCATACGACGGTACAATGACTTGGTGGCCTCCGCACTAAGAGGAAGGCCATTAAGTAATAGAGACACCACATCATCATGACGGGAGTCAGGCCACAAAGCAGAGGGGTCATACAAAGGTGCTCCCACAGCCACACCTGGGGAAAGACATAAGTCGAGCTCAAGTTGCAAGTAGACAACAAAACAAAGGAAAGGAAAGAGGACAAGAGCAAAGAATACCTAGAAGAATGAGCAGTAACCCCGGAGGATGCGAGTATGACCAAGAGAGCACTCGGTCAGACCCAAAAAGAGCTCTGCCAGCACCACAGAAATGATGCCCCTACAGAATAGAACGTGGCGGAACACATTTAGTAAAATCGCCAACGATGATTGCTGCTAACCTGAGAAAAGCAGCTCAGCCAAGACACAGAATATCATTCATTCAAGTACTAAAGTTGGCGATCTAATCCAGGGCCTCCTCGAGCGGTAGAACAGCTATCGTACAGAAGCTTAAGCGAAAGCTCACCAGCCCTACCCACTACAGTGGGAAAAGTAGCTGGAAATCCAAACTAGGAGGTCAAATCAGTAAGACGAACCGGCTCAGATGAAGGAACATAAGGCTTCCGGGTAAGAGATAGACCAGACAAGCGTGAAAACTCCTCTAAGGATAGGCCCAGCTCCAAGTCATTGAAGGAAAATAAGTTCAATGTTAAACCCAATCATATGATGCTGCGCTCAACAGCCGCCAGTCTAGGCGAACTCTGTGGAAATGAAAAACCTCCCGGAAGCCCAAGGAGCCTAGCTTAAAGATCTCGGACTCGGTCAGACTCTCAATCTAGATCTGCAACCACTCAGAACAGGTGCCGCGTGGCTGTAGCCGACAAGTGCAAATAGGCACACCCTCTACAATCTGGAACCCTAGATCCATAGGCGAATCGTCGAAGATGGGCATGCCCTCATCCAACAGATCTATCTCATGGTACCGAAAAAAGCCTGACTCGCCCAATGCATCCCGAAACATATCCTGAAAAGCTGCAACAGGTGGGCCCGAGCCTCCAACGACCGCCACGTCAGGAGCAGTCTAAAAAATACATGCCCTAGGCATTGCAACACCTAAAGTACCCCAGTAGCTGACTAGACCAGTACCCTGATCCCTGACAACAGCAGCATGTCCTATCACTGCCTTGAAATCCATGCCAAATATCTGACCTAGGCCAGCTGAAGGAAGTCCACCACCCACCAAATCCAAACCACCAAAAAGTGACCCACCACCCATTCGAGCCCAATCCATCACATCCACACCATCCGCCATCACTACCCTGTCATCCACACCATCCATACCCATCACTCCCATATGCCCAGCAATTGGACCATCCATCACCATCATCGCATTATCCACATCATCAAACCCATCCATCTTCATCCCACCAACACCCACAAACCCTGGTGGCCCGCTTGACATAGGCCCACCAAGCTCATCCACATCATCAAACCCATCCATCCTTATCCCACCAACATCCACAAACCATGATGGCCCACTTGGCGTAGGCCCACCAAACCCATCCAACCCATTAAATCCATCAAACCCATTCAATCCATCCAATCCCACCCCATGGCTACCATTAATGGTGGTAGGTGTCATGCCATATATAGCATTAACCTCTCCAAAGGATCCCATCACACCACCACCAACCTGCATCAACCCACCCATAAATGAGCTCTCACCACCATTAATAAAGGACCCACCACCCATCTCTCCATCATTCATGTTGGGCCCTCCAACACCTCCATCATGGCCAGCTATAATAAAGACAAGGGAAGAAGAAGACAAAGGAGAGAAGAGACAAAAGAGGGAGATAAAAAGGAAGAAGAAAGAAGACAAAAAAAGAATGATCAGAGGTCTGGACGAAGAAGGGAATAACTAGAAAGGGACTGGAAGAATGGATAGAGAAGAAGGGAGTATATTAGAAGAAAAGACGGACCGAGGCAGTAATCTGAGTGACACCATCAAACCGTGCCATCTCTACACGCTGACAATGTTGAACGGGAAGAAAAAAAAAGTCAGCAGCGATAGTTTGACTACCACCCGGGCCCACTTTTTAGCAAAATCAAGGTGAGGTCTACTTCAGGGGCCCTATAACATGAAATGATTTCCCAAAAGTCGAAATGAGATTACAAAATGATCAAGGACAATCCAAGAAGCAACATCAAGCAACCAAAATTTCATATATATGGAAGACTATACAGCTGGTAATACGTGATCACATGATACAATGGAACTAATCATCATTATGTACATAGTCATCTGTATCCTTCCAACGAACATGAGACCCCAAAAGTCCCCCTCTAGCAAAACACTCACCGTCACCCGGAGCATAGGCAAGCTGCAAGATCGGACCAATACCGTATTGCTCACACCACAAGCTGTACTCCCTTGCCGAATCGACAAAGGCACTGGTATCAAACCTTTCCAAAGCAGCAGTCAACTCCCACTTGGGCACCGCCCTCTAATCTAACAGACCCATCGAAGGGCTAAGTGGAACCAAGGGACAGCCTGTCAACTGCTAAAAAAGCCTCTCCCCCAGATACCATTTTGTCATGCTAGGGTCTTCGAGGATGCAGCGTCGTCGCGACGCCTGAAAAGCCTCCTGAGCTGCGGGAGTAAGCGCTGCATTTAACCGGAGATACAGCCTAGTGTCAAACTGCAGAAAACCAAAAAATCAAAGATAAAAAGTAAAACAAGCAAGAGCAACTAACAAGGGGACAGAACAATCGTTACATCATCAGGGACGAGGGCATCAACGTTCAACCTCCATGCAAGGTTAGGGAAACTACGCGAGCGGCTGCGGTTATCTTTATACCACAGCATCATATGTGGAAAGGGAGGAGAACGGTTGATCAAAGTGGGCGCTAAATGTGGAAAATGTCAAAAAAGCAGACCTACACGGGACCTTAATCAGAATCTATGGGCAATCACCTCAAGGGGGGCATATAAATAAAAGGGCCTAATCATACATCGATAACCGGATGGAAACCAGTCAAAGACCTGCTGAGGCAGCGACTAGCTTTGTCCAACCCCTCATACAAATGAGCAAGGAGAGCCGCGTTCCAGTTGTACAGCGTGGGGAAGGTGATGTCGACCACAAGCATCAATAAATGGGAACTCACCAGCTCGTTCCCATGACAGAAAATCATCGCCCCCATGGTATACAATGTCAAGGCATGGGCCTTCACAACAGTCGCGGCCTCGATCTCTGGGATGCGTTGGGCAAAATTGGCAGACAACCAAAGTAGTTTGAACTGATGACTAGAAAATTCAGAAGGATCTAGCATCATCCCCAGCAGGCTCATCCAATCGTCAGGAGAGGGTATCGGAAGATCATCCTCAAATGGGATGGATCCCCCCATTATACCTCAGACCCAACTACATATAAATGTCGTATGGGGTGATCCCCCATTCCCCAAAGGGCAATTGGAAAGTGTGGGTCTCTGCATACCACCATTCCGTCAAAACAGACAAGAGGGACATATTCATCTTGCTAAGACGAACTCGGAACAGATCGGAAAAAGGTGTACACTCCAGTACGTCAAAAAACAGAGGCTGAGGATCATGAAACCAGTCGGGCTAATGCGTCCTGACTCCATGACCCCTCAAGATCGCAGGAGCACACCCTCCATAGCCACGTCAAATAAGTGACGACCCTCGCAAGGAATGTAACACAAATCAGTAGACTAACGAGAAGGGACAGCCTCATTTCTACTATGACGAGGTATGCTGCACAAGCAAGATTTACAGGTAAGTATCCTTCTTGCTACCAAGTCAAAGCCCAAGTCAATGGTTAAACCCAAGTCAATGGTCAAAGTCAAAAGTTAAAGTCAATGGTCAAAATCCAAAGACAAAATGGCCAAGTCAAGGCTCAAATGTTCAGAGCCCATCAAGGCCCATTTTCAAAAATCCATGTCTTCAAGGCCCAAGCCCACTTTCAAGAGCCCACTTCTTCAAGGCCCATCAAAGCCCAAATGCTCAAAGCCCATCAAGGCCCGTTTTCAAAGGCCCATGTCTCTAAGGCTCAAGCCTACTTCTCTAAGGCCCATTCTCTTAGCCCACATGTCCATAGTTCAGGCCCACTTCCATAAGTCCAAATTCTCATAAGGCCATCTCCTGGGACCACAAATCCAAATCAAGGTACATTCCAACTTGACCAAATCAGGACCAAGATTTAAGGCCCATTGGAAGAACTTCATGGGATCAAAAAAATCAAGTTACAATGGACGACCCACTCCATAAATGGTGGCCCACCATCAAGATTCATACCATCAAAGTGCTTAAATGGACCCTAAATCCTCCATCATATGGTCCAGATCATGATAAAAAATAAATAAATAAAGACAATAAAAGATAAAAACCAAATAAAAGAGTGGGGCTCCCTTTCTTATCACACCCCACTCTAACAAAACGAAAAAAAAATAAACAAACACAAAAAAAAATCCAGCCAACTCTTTGGCCCAAAATAGAAAATCCAGCAAGATCCAAAGGATGAAATCTAGCCAAAATGGTCATGGGTCCTGATCATGTTTCTCTTAGGCCCAAAAGGAAGATCCAAACCCATCAATGGATCGTCCAAAAATTCCACAAAAATGGTCCATCAAAAATCCATTGATCAACCACTTGAAAAATGAAGAAGGAAGAAAGGTAATGAAGGGCCACAAAAGAAATAAAAATCCATACCTAAGATCTTCCAGGGAGCTACAATGGCTTCCCTAGATCAAATCAAGAAGAGATGATATAGAAAGAAGGGATGCAACGATCGGACTAGCGCACACACCGGACTGCTGGACAAAACAGACGACCGGTGGTAGACGGACTACCGCCCCTATCCAGATTCCTATGGGACAGTGAGCCTGTCTCCCTTGAGTTGATGCGACGACCGGATAATTAATGTATCCATTGGGTAAAGCCCAAAAAGTTTAAAAAAGGGTCCTCTCATGAGAAGGTCCCAAAATCTCACGAGATATTGGAAATCTTAATAATTTGGACGATAAATTGCTGGAAAAATACAAGAAAAAATCTCAAAAAATACAATAAATCATGGTTAAGGCCCCATTAATTTATTAGTGGAGGCCATCGAACTACTTAATATAAACTGTATCATCATTAATGCCCCATTAATTTATTAATAGAGGCCATCTGACTATTTGATCTCGGATCATAAAATAAAAACCGAAGGATGATGCCCACCCGAGAGATCGAACGGATATTTTTTAAAAAATCCAAAAAAAAAATCAGAAAAAATCCCCAAAGAGTCTAGCTCCAAAGGGAATAGCTTTCAAACAAAGTTTTCAAAAAATGCACACGGCGTGCAGTACACTGAGGAATCTTTCATATTCTTTAGTTGCGGTCAGTGCAAATAGCTAAATAAGATTCGACCCCTTCCAGTTTCCTCGGGGAATGATTGAATCCATACATGATACATGTACGATTGGCCCGATCTCTATATTTGGATAATCGTACGGATGCTAGTAGAAATGAGTGGATCTATTTCTGGAAAGAATAATCAAACTCAAAGTGACAACAATCCATTGTAACCAAAGTATCAGAATCAGTAGACTGTATGACAAAAGATTACCTGCACATACCTAGTCTAGGATATTCACAAAATTTGATCGAGTCCAAGTCGGCGTAGTGAGTTCCCGATAAGGCCGCACCAACGCATAGGGCAGCTAACCACTTTGACGATCAAATTGATTGAATACTCTTAGGGTAATTATGTAGCAAAGGAACGACAGACCAAATAGTACGAGAATCCTCATAAAGTCACATCAACACGCAAAGGCCCTACTTTTCAGACTTACCCTCCAATGCTATTAACAATCTGACGTGAAAGGGTTGTGATTGGTGACCCGTAATGCCGCACCAACACGCAGGGACAATCACAACGTTTTTCTCAGCCCTCATGATATGTGCAAGTCATCTCTTTTCCAAGCAGTCAGCTGATAATGATACAATGGCAAGCAACATATCCGAATCACTATCCTTTCTGACCAGAAGAGTGCGGTGTCCACTCGCTTTGACCTTCGATTACTCACAACCTCGGCCAAAGAAGGACATCTGTAGACACCCCACCCAGGCTAACATCTTGAAAAGGCAAGGACAATCTGGACCATGATCAATACCCAAACCTTGAACCCTAATCAAAACCCTAGTCTAAAACCCAAAATCCTAATCCAAACCTTAAAGCCAAAACCCCACAACCTGACCCATTAGAGCTAGATCAGCACAAAAAGCCACCCATTCTAACCCAGAAGCCCAAAAGAAGACTATCGGATGAACCAATGCACCAAACGAGGCCCACACGTTCAAGACTCTTTATTCACGTCGGCCATCTACCCAATAATAAGAGGAGGCTCGAAGCTCATCCGAGTATCCAAGTTAATCAAGACACCTCAGAATCTTGAGGTAGGTCAGCCATTTACCCAATGATAAAGGGAGACTCGAAGCTCATCCGATTATCCAGGTTAGCTAAGACCACCTTGGATTCTTGAGCACGAACCCCCACAACATGTCATCAGAATTCTATTAAGGAGCTCGGCCTCACTGGTCGGCAGGTCGGCAATTTACACGACACTGAGAGAAAGGTCAAGGCTTGCCAGAGAATCTAGGTCGGCATACTATCCCCAGGTCAGGTTGGTATACTACCCCAAGTCAGGACGGCCAAGACCACCTCGGCCTCCTACTGCACATCTCCACTGATTTCAAATAATCAGATCTTATCTAAGAGAGATCCGCCCGAGATCTTCTCCAAAGATCTTGGAGGATATGCGTGACATGCTCAGGATCTCGATATCTTTACCAAAGATCTCGAGAGATTCCCCCACATGGATCTAAATCCCTCTACAGTACGTTCCTACTAAATAGGGGATCTCCTATATGTCACTGCCTCTCCTCAACTATAAATAAGAGCATCTCTAATGGTGAAAGGTACGCAGAATCTCTCATCCAAAACCCCTCGATACTACTAGACCAAGATTCCTAGCCTGACTTTGGCATCGGAAGGTCCCCTACTCTAGCTAGGGTCTATTTTGTCTTCTTCATGTGTAGGTACTGGATGTAAGACCCGTGTCCTAGTCCGTACCATTCCGTATGCTTCCGCGATCCTACCGATCGAATTTCGGCAATCCTCGACCCGTAACCGACGTTTGTGCACAATCCTAAGCCGAGAATGGGGTTCTACGGAGGCTGTCGGCGCCGGATTCGGCGATCAGGAATTTTGTGAGCCCGGTTTCCGAGTTCGGGGCATGACAGAAGTTGGTATCAGAGCATAACTTGGGAATAACTGAGAACAACATCACATATTTGCTATGAGTTTAGGATGATTAAGTTTCGAGTGTGAAACCTACCGTTTGAGTTCCCTAATGTGCGATTCTCAAGGTTGATTGGCGTCATTGTTCTTTCCTATAGGACATGTCACCCAAGAGAGTGACCCGAGCGCACCCCGCTCCACCACCTGAGGCTCCAGCTTTACCACCTACGCCTCTCATTCCACCGCTAAAGATCCCTACTTCCCTGCCTGAGGATGTCGTTCCTCCACCCGAGGCCGGTGCGGACCCGACCGTGCCTGTGAGTGCCTCGCAGCTACATCAAATGTTGTAGGCTGTGACAGTTGCACTTTAGGGGCAGGGTAGGCACCCAGTTGTTTCTCCAACCCAAGCCGAGCAAGAGCGCGCAAGCGCCCTTCTTCGTGAGTTCCGACAGCTTGATCCTTTGCGTTTCCAAGGCAAACCAGATCCGACAGCAGCTGAGAGGTGGCGCTCTGATGTGGAGAAGATCTTCGATACCATGTCATGTACGACCGAGCAGCGAGTCCGGTTGGCGGTGTTTCTTTTTAGGGAGAGACCGAGCACTGGTGGACCTCCGTTACCCGCATCGCAGGACCTGATTACGTCTGGACGTGGGATGACTTTATCGACCGATTTGAGGAGCAGTACTTCCCTGACCATATTCGACGTCAGAGGTTACTGGAGTTCGAGACTCTGGTGCAGGGAGGACATGACCGTGGAGCAGTATGCGGCACGTTTCGTGGTGCTATCGAGGTTCGCGCCATATATGGTTGATGATGAGGGGAGGAAGGCCCGCCGTTTTAAGAACGACTTATGTTATGGTCTTCGAGGCCGTGTGATTGAGCATGAGCTTCCGACCTTTTAAGCAGTAGTGCGGAGGGCTCAGATCTATGAGACTGAGTGGGCCGGCTTGCAGAGCGACCGAGATCAGAGGAGGGGTCAGAATCAGAAGAGGCAGGCCCCCTCCAGTAGCTCCCAGCAGCATCGACGGCCACAGAGGTACAGGAGCCACCCACCTACTAGCACAAGCAGTGCCTCCAGTGCCACCCCAGCAGCCGTTTACAGGGGCTTGTTTTGGATGCTGTGGTACAGGGCACCGCCTGTCTGAATGCCCTCGCCCTCATCTACAGCCGCCGAGAGCACCACAACAGCCTCCAGCACAGCAGCGACCTTAGCAGTAGCCTCCAGCGCAGCAGCGACCCCATCAGCAGCGACCACAGCCACCTCAGCCGCCGAGACCCCAACAGTAGCAGAGACAGCAGTATAGGCCGTCACATAGGCAGCAGCAGCACCAGGGACTAGAGGGGACAGGCACCTCCCCAGCCAGCTCAAGTTAGATTTTATGCGGCTTAGCAGAACCCGCGGTCATCCGGAGAAGTTGTCGAGGGTATACTTCTAGTCTCTTCATCCATCGCCCGAGTATTATTTGATTATGGTGCTTCGCACTCATTTATGTCTGAGGATTTTTGTCGATCGACTGGATTGCCGACAGAGTCTGCTCGCGAGGGGTTGACCGTGTCGACGCCCTTAGGAAAGACCACAGTATTGGGCCATTTTTGTTCATCTTGCCCAGTTCTGGTCGGTGATATCTTTTTGCCCGCCGATCTATTTGTGTTGCCGATGTCTAACTTCGACGTTATCTTGGGCATGGATTGGCTTGTCGAGTATCACGTCATGATGGACTATTCCGCAAGGACGGTCACGTTCTGCATACTAGGCTTGCCGCAGTTTCAGTTCATTACAGAGCCCCGAGGAGAGCCGTTATCTTGTTTGATGTCCTGTGCAGTCGAGGAGCCCGTTGCCTTATGTATCGATCAGTTGCCGGTGGTCTGTGACTTCCCCGACGTGTTTCAGGAGATTCCGGGATTGCCGTTGTGCCGTCATATTGAGTTCCAGATAGATCTTGTGCCTAGTACCGTGCTTATCTTTAAGGCCACGTACCATATGGCACCGATGGAGTTGCGTGAGCTGCAGCGACAGTTGGATGAATTACGTGAGTTGGGATTTATTCGTCCGAGCAGTCTCCGTGGGGAGCACCGGTACTCTTCGTCAGGAAGAAGGATGGCTCGTTGAGGCTCTGTGTGGATTACCGCGAGCTCAACCGGGTCACAATTAAGAACAAGTACTCGCTCCCAAGGATAGATGATTTGTTTGATCAGCTGCAGGGTGCACAGTTCTTTTCGAAGATTGACCTGCGTTTCGATTATCATCAGATTCGTGTCCGAGAGGAGGATATCCCAAAGCCGGCTTTCAGGACACGTTATGATCATTTTGAGTTTCAAGTCATGTCCTTTGGACTGACCAATGCACCCGTGGTCTTTATGCAGTTAATGAACGAGGTCTTCCGTCTATATCTCGATTAGTTTGTTGTGGTCTTCATCGACGACATTCTGATATACTCGAGGACCCGTGAGGACCATATGTAGCATCTAGAGATCACTTTGCAGACCCTCCGTGCTCACCAGTTATATGCGAAGCTGGAAAAGTGCAAATTTTGGCAGGAGGAGGTGAGATTCCTCGGTCATGTGGTGACGAGAGAGGGTGTCGTAGTGGACCCCTTGAAGGTTAAGGCAGTGCGTCAGTGGGGCCAGCCCACTACTGCGTCCGAAATCCATAGTTTCCTTGGTTTAGCGGGATACTATCGACGTTTCATTGAGGGCTTCTCCCGTATTGTAGCCCCGTTGACCAGGTTGACTCGGAAGGGCACAGAGTTTATTTGGAGTGACGCCTGTGAGCGAGCATTTGTGGAGCTGAAGGACCGTCTGACGTCCGCTCCTGTCCTCACTCTTCCCTTTGGGAGTGATGGATTTGTTATGTTTAGCAATGCCTCATGTATTGGTTTAAGTGTTGTCCTGATGCAGCACGGCAGGCCTGTAGCCTTTGCGTCTCGTCAGCTCAAGGTCCATAAGCTGAACTACCCCACGCACGATTTGGAGCTAGTAGCAGTTGTCTTCGCACTGAAGATGTGGAGACACTATCTTTATGGGGTCAGGTTCGAGCTTTTCTCTGACTACAAGAGCTTAAAGTATTTATTCTCTCAGACCGAGCTGAACATGAGGCAGAGACGCTGGATGAAGCTTCTGAAGGATTATGATTTCAACCTCCAGTACCACCCAGGCAAGGCGAATGTGATGGCGGATGCCCTCAGCCGTCAACCACGAGACCTGGTGGCACATATGATGATTCAGGAGTAGAGGATGCTCGAGGATATAGCAGAGTACGACTTTGATTTTAGTCTGCAGTCTTCTATCGTTCAGCTTTCGAGCCTGTCAATTCAACTCTCTCTTGTTGCAAGGGTGATCGAGGCTCAGTAGACAGATGAGTCGTTACAGGATTATCGAGCAGAGGCAGCATCTGAGAGTCAGACAGATTGGCAGATTGGTGCTGATGGTGGACTTCGCTTAAGAGGCCGATTATGTGTCCCGGATATTCCCGAGTTGCGCAGAGATCTTATGATTGAGGCACATCGATCGCGGTTTTCTATCCACCCTGGCTCGACGAAGATGTATCGTGATATGAGGAGACAGTATTTTTAGACGGGGATGAAGCGCTAGATTGCCAGTTTCGTGGCCGAGTGTAACACATGCAAGCGTGTCAAGGCCGATCATCAGAGATCCCCTGGTCTATTGCAGTCGTTGAGCGTCCTGACGTGGAAGTGAGAGCACGTATCTACAGATTTTATTATGGGTTTGCTGAGGACTCAGCGCGGTCATGACGTCATCTGGGTCGTGGTCGATTGTCTAACAAAGTTGGCACATTTCCTTACGATTCGTGCGACTTGGCCTTTGGATCGGCTTGCAAGACTATTCATTGAGAAGATTGTGAGACTGCACGATGTTCCGGTCTCGATCGTTTCTGACCAAGATCCGAGGTTCACGTCTCAGTTTTGGAGGAGCTTTCAGAGAGTTATGGGTACTGATTTGTAACTCAGTACCACGTATCATCTGCAGACCGATGGCCAGACCGAGAGGGTTAACCAGATCCTTGAGGATATGCTTCGGGCCTGCGTAATTGACTCCGGGGGTAGCTGGGATGAGCATCTGCGATTGGCTAAGTTCGCATACAACAACAGCTATCAGGCGACCATTGGCATGGCTCCTTTTGAGGCATTGTACGGCAGACCGTGCAGATCTCCGAGTTGTTGGACCGAGGTTGGAGAGTGGCGTCTCCTAGGTCCCGAGCTTGTGCAGGAGACATCAGAGGTTATCGATATCATCAGGCAAAGGATTTGCACAGCTCAAAACCGGCAGAAGAGTTTTGCTGATCGCCGGCGTCGTCCCTTGGAGTTTGATGTAGGGGACCATATGTATCTCAAGGTCTCGCCCATGAAGGGTGTAATTTAATTTGGAGCGAAGGGCAAGCTTGCCCCGAGATTCATTGGACCTTTCGAGATCACTGAGTGCATTGGCGTCGTGGCCTATCGACTTGCCTTACCATCTCAGTTGTCTGGCGTCCACTATATTTTCCACATCTCTATGGTGAGAAAGTGTGGGTCAGACATATTTCCTGTTATCGATTAGCAGCCGTAGGAGGTTCGTGAGGACGCTTCTTACATTGAGCAGCTAGTTCGTATCCTTGATCGGAAGGAGCAGGTCCTCCGAACCAAGGTCATCCCCTTAGTGAAGGTTCAGTGGGGTCACCATTCTGTTGACAAGGTGTCTTGGGAGCGCGAGACTGAGATTCAAGAGCGTTATCCCCACCTCTTTGATGATTGATTGTATGTTATATTATGTATGCTATCTCCGATTTTATTGATGATGCCTTGTTTCCTCTTCTATCATGAGTTAAGTCTGGTTGCGATGATTATGTAAATTTCGAGGACGAAATTTTTATTTGAAGGGGAGTACTGTAAGACCCGTGTCCTAGTCTGTACCATTCTGTATGCTTCCGCGATCCTACCGGTCAAATTCCGGCAATCCTCGACCTGTAACCGATGTTTACGCACAATCCTAATCCGAGAATGGGGTTCTACGGAGGCTGTCAGCGCCGGATTCGGCGATCGAAAATTTTGTGAGCCCGATTTTCGAGTTCGGGGCGTGACACTGGAAAGTTTAAAAAGGGTGGACCAGATTTTTACATCAACAGCTACTATCCCATGCAATATGCCGATAACTTAATATAAATATCCATGACTCTTCATCAGATCTCCAAAATTACTGAGTTACTTAGTAATTCTTTTGTCACGACTTGTTAACCATTCACTACAACTGTCTCACGATCATCCAGGTCTAAAGTACCGTCAAGGCTATGGTTGCTTCGCCTGCATAAACCGTCATTGGAGATTCTACTTATTTATTTTTGTTTTTTATCGAATGTGTTCATATTCAAATTAATAAAATTTGCAATCATTCCATTTTTTCTAGAATTTCTATCTTCATTGATTGTGTTGAAAAACACAACTAAAGCTATCACTATTGAAATAAAAGTCCTTATTTTTAAGGCAAAAAGGATCCATCAAAAGAACTAACCCTCCCCTTCATAAATCGCTTGATCACTTTAACGATTGATGGCTGAATATTCAGGCCAATCTTTATAGATCTTATCCTAATCTAGCTGATTTGGCACCTGTCGTCATAAGGTATTCAGTTTGTTTCGAGTCAAGTACAATTCTAGCATGCCCGACATTTAACCTATTCGCATACGTTTATTTTAAATCGGGTCCCATTCATTTCACATTTGATCGTGTGTCTCGAATGAACAACAAAAGTAATATTTGGGGCCTTTTGCCGTGGTTCATAATAAAATTTTCTTTTCTTTCACACGAAAAAAAAAAACATGAAGAAAAGAATTTTAAGAAATTAAAAATCTAATACTAATGAAAACTAGAAATTATTATAAATTGATATATTTTGGAAATAAGAATAAAATTATTTTAAGGAAACTAATGAGAAACTCAGATGATAGGATAGAAATTTTTCATGAAATTTGGTACTAACAAACATGCTAAACCATTGAATATAGTTTTTGGTTATTTTGGTCAAGTCATCAAATTGGTCCCTCTCTCCTTCCCAAATCAACCCTATTTATATGCCGCAAAGATTGAAAGCTAGAAAAGATATAGACTTCTATTAGGGTACAAAATTAAGAAGACTCCCTAAATGTGCTCACTATAAGAAAACCTAAGCCATGTCACATCATGTTGGTTGAAAAAAAAAAAAAAAAAGTTATGAAAAGCACGATATTTTTATTTTTATTTTTTAGAAGATTGAAAAGCACAAGATTAACATTATGTTGTAACTATAAAAATATAATATTACAACATACCATTAGTTAATGGATATTGGCCTAAAAATCCTTCCTACTAGACTATAATCGCATTTTTTTCTTCGTACGCACGACCATAATCCAAAAGGTGATCGTCTATTTTATGAGACATTGCCAATAGATGCGAGGCATGTTTGACCTCTAACATACAGAAGAAGTTTCACCAAAGACCTGCAGTTGTTGGACTCTTATTTAACCAGTTATCATATAGCATGGCCATTCCAAGATTCTAATTTGAAGAGACCTCCGAAGAACATTCAAGAATGAAGCCATAAAAACTAGATTAAAGAGTTGGAAGCTGTCCGAAGATAGAAAGATAATTGCTCACGGTAACATAATGCCTGAAGGATTCTAGATCCAAACAGAACATGTTACCAAAAAGGCAATTACCTAATCATAGAAGTTACGGAATCTTACTCACGACAACTACCTCTCCAAAACTATAAAAGCAACACAAGAAGAAGAGTTCGAGGCTTCATGCCAATACAATCACATACAAACCTTTCAACTTAACACTATCTCTCTTTCATCCCTTATGTACATTATTCAAATTAACTTTAATTCTAGTTTCCTCCCCCTTCTATCCAGCACCATGCTATAATAAGTCCAAAGTTTTTATTTTTTAGCTTCTTAGCTTAGTTTCTACCAACATACTGTTGCAATTCGTCGATAGGTTAGTATAAATATCCATGACTTCTTTGTCGAATCCCCAAATTATTGACTTAGTAATTTTCTAGTCACGACTTGCTAACCATTCAGCACATCGTCTCACAATAGTCGAGGTTTGGAGTACTATCAAGGCTACGACTGTTTTGCCAACATAGACCACTATTAGAGATTCTGCTTATTTATTTTATTTTATTTTTGTCGATTATAATGTGTTCATATTCATAATAATAAAATCTACAATCAAGCCATTTTTTTAGCTATTTTATCTTTATTGATTTTGTTGAGAAACAAAACAAAAGCTAACACTCTTGAAATAAAAGTCATTGTTTCTCAGGCAAAAAGGATCCATCAAAAGGACTAACCTTCCTCTTCGTAAATTGCCTAATCACTTTAACGATCGATAGTTGAATATTCATAACAATCTTCACATATCTTGTCCTAATCAAGCTAATTCTGCGTCTAGGGTCACAATGCGTTCAATTTGATTCAAGTACAACTTTAGCATGCCTGACACGTAATCTATTCGCACACATTTAATTTAAATCAGGCCCTATTCATTTCACTTGTTGTTGTGTGTCTCGGATGAACAACAACAGTAATATTTGGGGCCTTTGGCCCATGGTTAATAAAAAAAAGAAAAATTCTTGTCTTCTAAAAAATTAAAAGAACGAAGAAAAGAATTTTATGAAATTAAAAATTTAATCCTAATGAAAATTAAAAATTATTATAAATTAATATATTTTGAAAACAAAAATAAAATTATGTTAAGGCAATTAAATGAGAAACTCGGATGATAGGATAGCAAAAATTTCATGAAATTTGGTTGTGCCAAACACGCTAAAACCATTGAATACACTTTTTGGTTATTTTGGCCAAGTCATCTAATGGATCCCTTCTCCTTCCCAAATCAGCCCTATTTATATGCCGCAAAGATTGAAAGTTAGAAAAGCTACAGACTTCTATTAGGGTACAAAATTAAGAAGACTCATAAATGAGCCCACTATAAGAAAACCTAAGCCATGTCACATGGTGTTGGTTGGAAAAAAAAAAGCAAAAAAGTTATGAAATCACAAGATCTTTTTCGGGAATATTGAAAAGCATAAGATTAACATTATGTTGTAACTATAAAAATATAATACTCCAACGAAATTGCCCCAAAAATCCTGCTTGTTAGAGGATTGTCGCATTGTCTTCTTCTTCTTCTTCTTCTTCTTCTTATTCTTCGTTTTTTTTTTTTTTTTTTTTTTTTTTTTGTAAGGGTGGAAGGTCGTCACCATCTTACCCATACTATTTTTAACATTTCATTTAATTTTAACACACTCATCATCAGGTTAGGTTAGGATGTCTTGAACCCTGCAATCTTTTTTCTTTCTTCTTTTTCTTGCAAAGACTTCCTCTACCATCAAAGAACCTCTAGTTGGTTTAGAATCCTTAGATTTGGGTCCTTACTTATGGCTTAGTGGTAAACTCACAAGAGTTTCAACACTAAGGTTATGGGTTTGAGTACCCATTGCGTGTGTGTGGGCGCCACGTGTGTGCGTTAAAAAAATAAAATTTGAAGAAGAACCCCTGGAACGACCGAAGGAAAATTATTTTGCTATTCTTTTACCATGATTTGGCATTTAATTCGTCTTATACTCAAATCTATTAAAAGGAGAAAATGATGATGATAATAATAATGACAAATATTCACACATTTATGTATTGGTAACCACAATCGATGGACCGTGACAAAGATGCACACTAGTTATATTGCCTAGCCTCGAGATGCAGGGTGGCGTGCATGGCATGTTGGCCATGGCTAGATTTTCAGGATCTGGCCCAATGGTAATCCAGTTAAGTCAATCAATGGCTGAGATCACACCATTCAATGTCACTCCATCCTCAAGAAGTTACCAGCCCAGATCTCGTATATGCTTACCACATGCGTTTATTAGCACACAAATCAGATGGCGATAATGTCCAAAGGTAGCGTCCGTGATGGTTCACCAACAAATAGAAACGACCGACCAGCAGCAATATGACCCAAATTGTGGTCGTTGCGTGGAGAGTTTTTGCCAATTGAATATTGACTTTTGGTTTATTAGGATAGGTTCCCTTTTAACCTCCCGCCTATTATATTTGCCCTCAAAATAGATCAGCACTCAACAAATGTAGCCTTTCTTTTGAACCGTCTATTTTGCAAATCAAAATTTCAAAAGATTTTCACAGAAAGGAGATCCTGGGGAATAGCCCATCAATGGTGGTGCACAACAGGCCCATTTCAGATAGCAGAATCATGGGGGAACCCACTTGCACAAGCCTCATCAAAAGTCAAATTGTAGCTCTTGAGAAACTTTGATTCTCTAGAGACTTTGGCCATTCCTGCACATCCACACGGCCACTGTACATGTGATATGCAGTGCACATCGGCCCAGGTCGTGATGTAGATATATGCGATGCAGCCGAAAATTATGAGTAGACGATCTAACTCAGTGAGTTGGCGGCCGTGAATGGACAGTTAAATGAGTAACTATTGTCCAAATTCAGGAAACCAGTGTCCATTGGTAGGCGCTTGGGATAGTTGGATAAATGTTAGGATTCATGGTAACTGGTGGACCAAACCATTTGTGCTAGAAGCGTGGGTAGGCAGCCCCACTAAAATAGACAAACCATTGCTGAAAAGGAAAAGGGAGATGTTTCATGGACTAACTGAAATTATCTTTTACATCAATTTTCCAGTGCCAACCTTAACAGTCCCACTTAAGATAGTTAAGGCATTGAACGTGGAAGAGAAGAATTTGTTGACTTTGAATTTTAATTTAATATTGAATTTAAACATTGTGGAATGCTAATTTTCAATCATTAAAATCCAAATTCAACATTCAAATTTCAAATTCAATAAAATCCAAATTTATGGCATTTTACTCTCTTACTATCAAAGCCAACTACTCTCTTAATTATTAGAATAGGCAACCCATGGTTTGATCTACTAGTTGACCCATGGATCCTAGCATTCCCCACTCCTTTAACAACCTATACCATCTTAGTTGCTTCATGAAACACGTACCTTTTCTCTTCAAATTTGGCTTTAGTCTCTTCATACGGCTCCATAAAAATATAATTGTATGTGTTTCACATCGGTATCCCGCGACAATTTTCTTCACAATTATAACACCAGTTCTTTCGGGTTAATTGAGGCGCCTTACAAGATACCCCTTCCCCAAATTGACGGTTGCAGAAGGTAGAGGGGTTGCACAATTATGGCAAAACTTTGTAATCAATATTCCTATGTGCAAGCCAAACCCACCGTGACTAGCACTGCAATTGGCTGGAAAAGCTTAATGTCTAAACAAATCTCACCTTCGTCTTTCAAGGCCGCAATAAAACACTTAACCAATGCTTTCTCAGCCCAACCTTCCACATAATTTGCCAACTTCTCAAAGTATATCTGACACTCGCAAACAATCCCCATTTGGCGCAGCTTTGACAAAGCCTCATCAAAGTCTTTATAGTCCAACAGTCCGAATCACACAAACAAAGACTTGACAAATGTAGCCTATGTCATCATTAGATTGATGCTTTGGTACCATTGGAATCAATGGTTTGGTTTGCCTTCCAAGCAACAAAAAACTTCAGGCGTTTGATCTTCTTTTGGAAAATCAATCTAATATCGTCCTTGAATCAATCCTCCTTTGCTGAAGTCCATACCATTTGAAATCTTCAATTCTTCCTGGTCTTTGTGGTTGTGAGGGGGTTTGATTTTAAATGGCCTCATTCTGGATGAGGAAAGCTTCCATACATTCTTTGAGTTCTCGCATGGAAAACTTCATTTCTCCCATATCCTTCTCGATGACCATTACTCTGTCATCCATATTGTGCTCAGGCAAACCTAAATATGTATTTAATACTAAATAGTAGAACCGTAATCAGATAATTTAGAGAATTTGGACATAATTAGTCCAAATTTGAGGATAGATTGACTCTCCTTACAATCAAATCAAGCAAAAGATTATTGGAAGAAAATTCTCTACTTTCATTAATGGTTGAAAATTATATAAATATGTATAACATTACACAATATTTAAATTCAAATTCAAAGCTAATCTAATCTCATATAATCAAGGCCAACTACTCACTTGAATGTTAAAATGTTAGTTCAAAATCTAAATTCAAATTAAAATTTATTAACTATCTTAGGTAGGGCTGCCTGGCCCACTCTAGTAGACCGAATGATTTGGCCCACTAGTTGACCCATGAATCATAACAATAGATATGCACTGTGTCCACAACAAAAGGCAGAATGTTGATAATATTCTTAAACATGAAGACCACCAAATTAAAAAAGAATAACGATTTTCAAGAATAAAATTGAATCATATTAACAATAAATATTTTAGTATAACCCAAAGAAAAAGCAAAAAAAATTACGCATGGTTTGGCAAACACATAAACAAAACAGCCTATCAGTGGACAAAACACTTGAATTCCAGTATACATGTCCCAATCACCTATTAGGACACAAGGCTATTTTAATAATCTTCTCTTTTATTTCCAGGAATTACTTGAAGTATCCTCACTCTTTTAGTACATGCATCACACATGTAAAAAAGATATGCAATACTCATTTCTAAACTGGCATGGCATACCCCCAACTAATGGGTTACATTCAATGGGAAAAACTCCTCCATTAGATAGCTACGGATCATTTGTGACCAATGTGATTTATGGCATATTGATGATCTCTAGGGCCTGACAAATGAATGGCTCATATCTCATATATGCATGCCCCATGTACTGAGATTGGTTGCTTGATTTAACTTCATATTTGGCACTGGAACCTTTTCCTTCGTCTATTTTTATTTACCTAGAAACAAGATCACATGCCTTTACACCTATATGAACTCATGTTTTTCTGATAAGATGATGTAACTATACAGATGTGCCCAACAAGATTTAACTCATGTTTAATAAAGAAAAAAAAAGGAAAAAAGATCTGTTTCAATATCATTGAAACCTAGGTGAAGTAAATGTGCAAGCTATACACCTATGTCAAGTAAATGCGCAAGCTATCTTTTAAATGCATGGTAACGTATCACAAAACATGCTAATGTACCATTTAATAAAAACTGAACCATGATGTCTCCAAACAAAGTAGTCAAGTATTGCAAACCAAAAGAAAACATGACAGAGAAGTACATGCATCACAGTCTAAAAGTTACAGATTTGACTCTTCAAATAGTTCAAAGGAGTCCTAGTGAATGGCGTGCACCACCAGTCGCTTAAACATACCAACCAGTTCAATAGATAGAAAGTCTTCAAAACAACACTTCCTGCCACAACCAACCTGAGAAAGATTAAGATTCACCAAACATGGATACGCACACTACTCAAGGAGCGCAAAGATGAATGTTCTTCTTCTCCCTTCGGTATTTCAGATCACCTAATTTTCAAAAACAACAAACAAGAAGACAGTCAAGAGATGATATTTCAAATGATTAAGACAGGAATAAGCAAGTTTTGCAATAGAAATTGGAACAGAAAAAGCAACAGTACCTCATTGTTAACACATCCAGCAACCTCCAGAGATGATAAGTGTCACAGACACAAGAACCTAACATCATCTTCATATAAGAACTTCAATATTCAGAGGCAACTACTAGAAAGAAGGTACCTAACATCATCTTCATATACAAACTTCAATATTCAGAGGTGACTGCTAGAAAGAAGGTACCAAACGTCGTCTTCATATAACAACTTCAACATTCAAAGGCAGCTTCTAGAAAGAAGGTTTCATCAATCAAGGCACTAGACAATCCACCAAGCCATAGAACTGGATGACAAACAGATAAAACTACAACAGCACAACATGGGTAGAACCTACATACTTGAGAGAAAAGAGTAGGCTGACAAACATGTAGGCTTCCTTTCAGTGCCCCCACCCAACTTTTTCTTCAAAAAACCAGAAAAAGAGGGGAAAGGAGTACAAGATGCCAACACAAAGCACCTGAGTCAGGAATTATCTAAAAGAAATGATAAAGATGAAAGGAGAAGCATGAGTGAAACACCCACATGAGGGAGACATCACAGAAAAAAAGGTGAAGAAAATAAGGAAGTGTCAAGATCCAAAGGAAACAAAGTCGCTAACAACCTACAAACCTAACACAAACACAATAACCTGGATGATCAACCTAACTGGAACCTGTGATCCTACAGTATTCACAAACCCTGTAACAAAAGATCCTATATTTTGAACCCAACTGATTTTTAAATTTTAAATAAAATTTAAAAAAAAAAAAATTTTAAAAAAAAAAAGGAGGCAAGGTCCCAAGTACAAATTTCTGAAAGAACACATAACATGACCCCTATAGGAAAATGGAGTACCCATTTACCAAAATCAACCGTGAATGTTGTTTCAAATACTGAATTCTCCAGAACATCCCTTCAACTCTTCTGTTTTACTTGGAGACTTGAAAATATGAGCCACAACGACATAGGAAAATGCAAATTTATTCATCCTTTTGCCTCCTTTTCTTCACCAGTGTAAAACCGCAAAAGACAGTCATGTGATACCAGCTGCAAATGTCCGTCCTTTTCCTCCAAAAAGGCCAAAACAGAACCCTAAATGAACTTGTAAAGGATAAAACTATATACATTTCACCAACAACCTGATTTGCACAGGAGATTTATTTACAGTAATTATCCCTCCTCATACTCAATCATCAGCGATATCCAGATGCAGAATGCGTCGGAGATTCTCTGTAGCAGCAGTGTTGAGAAAGAGATTGCTTGCCGATGAAGAACAAGATTCCCTCGATGGAGAAGATGGTGCAGACTTTGCGATTGGGTGGACGGTAAACCCGCATACTGGAATGGGCGAATCAAGAGAAATACTCCGTTTCTGCCGGAGAGAGAATTTAGGAATCGGCAATGAGCTGGGGGGAGGAGAGTTAGAGTAAGCAGGCCCGGCCCAGAGCTCTGAGTAAGAAGAAGAAAGGCTTTCAGGGTCGAAAGGATTTTCTATATCAGTGGGCTTGGTTTTTATAGAAATGGCAGAACTGCTTTTTCTGCAGATATTCTCATTTTTCTCCCTGACAGGAGTGATATGAGACTCTGATGTTTTCACAGGAATAGAGGAAGGGGAAGGCAAAATTCCTGCTCCAGATTGGAAGGTTCGGCAATTGATTTCCCTAAAGCTTCTAGAAGGAGAACTTAGTCGATCAGAGATCTGCAGCTTGTTTCTGCTGTAATACCGGTTCCGATACTGCTCCCATACAACAAGCGTTTCCATATTGAATGATGGTGGAATTCCACAGACCCCGCAATGAAGAAACTTTGGAGAGAGAGAGAGAGAGAGAGAGAGAGAGAGAGAGAGAGGCACAGATTTCTTTTGTGAGGACCAAGATCTAGAGCAAAAATCTAAATCTTGACAAAAAGCATGTTTAGAGCTCGAATCTGAAACAAATATTCAGTGGATGATGGATGTTCTTCAGGACTAATGAAACAGAAGCAGATCTTCATCTATCTAGACATCGACAACGGATCAAGAGCCAAAATCAGGATTTCGCCACAAAAAAGCAGTAAAATCCTTTAAATATTCAGTAGTAATCAAATAGAAGAAGATCTTCATCGATCTAAACATTCAATGACAGATCAGGGACCAAAAATCCTAATTTCGCAAGAGGAAAATGCTCAAAACCTTCAGTACAGATGAAAAAACGACCTGGTCCTCAGCAATCGAACAGAACAGGAGCCGAAATCCGGATTTTGACAGCAAAAGCGGTAAAATCCTTCGAAGATTCACGTGCTAACAAGGATATGCAACACGATAAAAATCTAAAGCAGACATGTGAAGATTTCATCAGATTCTGCAAGAAAGCCTCAAATCCATCGAATCTGACATAGAAATGAAGGAAGAACTCACCGATCCATTGATGAAACGAAGAAATGGTAAGACGATGGACGGATTGAGGGAAGTAGAAACCCTCAGAAGCCAAAAGCAGATGAGACTTCGATTTTCAGCAGAAATTTGGGAGAAAAATGCAACAGATTGACGAGGAGAGCGACGAGAATCTATCGAGAAGTAGATCGGAAGAATTTGAAGACGCTAAGAAGAATTTTGATCTCTTTTTTTCCTAGATCGCCATGGAAGCTCCGGCCCTGAGCTTTAAGCAGGAAAGTCGGATCTGAAATAATCTTAACAGTGAATATAAATAGGTCCACAATTTACGAAAGTACCCTTTATCTTAAAGAAAATAACGAAGATGCCCGACAGTCTTATCGACTCCCCCCCCGGCCCCAACGATGGTGACGCGTCCGAGCGCAACTTAGGCAAGACCCCCGAACCAGCGATGTGGTTGAGAGAGCCTGCCGGTAGGTGCCACTTCGATGTATCCGTCGTATATCACGCCGTTCATCTGTTTTTCAAGCTTATTTTAAGGCATGAAACGAAAATTGAAGCGGATGCAAATTTCAGATGAATCACGCCTCCGGAAACAATGGTTAATGACTATTGGAAACTTTTTATAGGCTACGAAAGTTTTATATTAAGCTACTGGTATTTGGTTTTTCTTTTCTTTTCTTTTATCCCCGTTTGTATGAGCTTATTGATAGGTTAGATGGGCTGACGCTGAGTTTATTTACTTATAATGTCACGTGTAACGTGGATGGCATGTCAAAATTGATCAAGCAACTTTATCCAAATAGATCAATGTTAACCCGAGCACCAAATGAACTAGATACATCCAATTAAAGCATACATGATTGTGATAATATGGGTCACTTACTCTGCGACTTGTAGAGTTTTATAATAATTAGGTGATAATTGAATAGTAGGATTATTCCTTCAAATATGAGATGTTTTGTATCTTATATGAGAAAAGGCTTTTCAAAATACCAGAGCAATTAAATGAAAGGATAAAACTGACAATCGGTTACTAAGAGTGATGGCAAGAATATGTCTCTTAAAAGAACTGTATGATACTAGATAAAGTATAAATCGAGTTATAAGGATAAATTTAGATTACAGCTAAAGATTATAGCTAAGAATTACCGCTACTTGATTATTGCCGCTCCTAAGATAAGCTAAGATAAAATAAATTAATAGATTTGTTTGGTTTGATTTGTAGATAATTGGTGATGATGCCAATGCCGATGATTTCTTCTGTTATTCATAAAGTTCTGTTGTAGTTTATTCTTTCATATGCTTTTTCAATTACTTCAATGATTACAGTATTTGTTAAGCCTCTCTAGATTATTCTTTTTGTTACGTTATTCTTTTGTGATTGTTCCTTTTCTATTAGCCAAACTTTGTTCTGATTCTAGCTCGACTATGTTTCTCTTTTTACTTGTTAAAGTTTTGAATAACTCAAACACATTACTTCGTCGACCATCCAATGACGTGTAAAATTGAATTTACGCCAGTTATGATTTCACAAAAAGTGCTCTAAGTATTTTGAAGATCTCTTCATCTACCTTCTATTTCTCATACAATTGTAACATCTCGGAAAAATCCGTACAAAGACCCGAGTACCACCTCAAGCAGAAATCTCTAAAGACCGTATACTGTGGAAATTAGACAAAAATTAATTAAGTGTTGAACAAAGTTAATCGGTGGGTTAGCTTGAACCACTATCTATACGAACTGCAAGACCCAAAGCCATTAAAATCGCTAACTCAACATTACTTGAAAACCTCGAGGAAATTTCAAAATTCAGTTGCACTCGGGAGCACATTGAAACTCCGTATCGAACCTAAACCGCACGTCGAAAGTCCAATGACCGCGAAACTATAGGGTTACGACCATCTTATTGGGCTTCACAATCATCGCAGGAATCGAGCCCAAATAGTATCTAAAAAAGTACAACTTGAGCCTTGAGCGAAGTGTGTGAGAAACGCGAATATCTTTAGAAAATTAACCCAAACTTAACTGAATTGGACCTTTTGCTTGCGGACGAAATTGAAGACATCAGACCGTCAGTTTCTGATCCAACTACACCCATAGATCAGAGAAATTTCCATGCACCTGCCGGTATACTTGTGGCCCTAATTGAGGGACGACGACCGTTGATCTGATACGGGTCCTTCACGGCCGATCAGTTTGTCAGATCGCACCATAAACACAGTCCTGACATAAATCCATTATCAGGGAACTTACTCCATGGCATGGGTAAGAAATGGACCTTCCTAAGGGCCCTGTTTGTCAAAAACAGACACCATTTGGCTATAACCTAAGTATATCATGGCCATGGGGCCATTGACATCACTTCTAGGCCTATATAAGAACCTTAAAGCACCCCTCTCTCATTCCACACCAATTTCTCTAACCATAGGAGAGAAAAGAAGAGAAAAGAAGAGAAAAGAGTAAGGAGAGAAGGGAGATTCCTAGAGATCATTGCTGGAATTTTACTCATGACTCTACACGTCATTTCGCCTCCCCACTATCACTACACGAACCTATCTAACTATGATTTGGGTAAGGAATCCTAACCCTAACCTTGCTTTAAAAATCCAGATAGAGTAATCAGTGAAATAATTAACCTATCTCATGATTTAAGTACCCGTTGTTCCGTTTACAGTAACGTAGGATTCGAAGCGCGTTCGAATTAAGTATTCTGACGAAAGGTGCGGACTATAAACATTTAGGTTATGGTTTTCAAGGCTTTCAATGTCAATACTGATTTATGTTTGACTTGATTGCTACCATATGATCCTAGTTACGATGTATTAGATAAATTATGCATATGTGTGAACTATGTGAATATATAATGCATTCCATGTGTTTGTTGAAATGTTTGAATGAAATTGAAATTATGATTTGTGCTTGCCATGACTATTAATCTAGAATACATGTTTGTTGTATATATGACAACTTCTTTATGAAAGAATTTGCCATAATATATGCCATAACTAATTTAGTTCATGTATGTAGTAATGTGTAATCTAAGTGTTTAATAAAATGTTTGAATGAGAAATTGTTTGATGAATCACTTTTAATAAGGGTGTTGAGATAGGATTCTCAACTGCCTTATCCATATTTATAGTTTCCTTCATGTAATGTAAATTGCTACTATGTAATTTATGGATGAAATGCATATGTATAACAACATGTTCAATATGTTTGATAAAATGCTCAAATGAGAATTATGTTTGAATTGTTTGTTAAATGTCGTTATGATTAACATATGTGACTACCTATTGCATTTGAGTATGATTGGGATTGCTACGTAGTCCAGGCAATCAGTAACGGTTCCCGATTAAGTGGCCGAACTAGTTTGGCCACATTGGATATGTTCGATGAATCCGAGCCGTACGGTGATTGTCAACAATGGTCAGGCCACGTGGAGTGGTTATGCGCTCCATGTCGATTAATTTAGTGTGCGCTCATACCAATTGAACTTGTCAAATAACCAGATTGGCCTATTGTGTGTTTACCATGTATGGACACTATTGTTTGAATCTAAGGTACCGCTTATCAATGTAAAGTCCGTTTCAACCATGGTACCAAGATTCGCTAAGACTCATGAGTCGGGCATGGTGGTGTATGGGACATCGTGGTCGAGCTGTCGGCCTACGCTGGGGTGACAAGCCTCCCCGTAGTGTCTAGTGAGCAACCCAAACTTGTGAGCCGAATATGGTGGTGTATGGGACACCGTATTCGAGCTATTGGCCTACGTTCAGGTGACAAGCCTCCCATAATGACCTCGAGTATAAACACTTGAATTTACCTATCCACTATTTTCATTAGGGGTGATGCCCTATAACTTGCCTATTGTATGTGATTAGTTAGGATTGACGACCCTAGATGGATCCCCGCTTAGGTTAATGATATAAAGGGAGGTACCTTAACTTCCCAAACCGGCTATATGAATAAGCCTAATCAATTACTTGGATAACACAACCATGCACTGCATTGCATGTGTTTTAACAAGGAAGCGCACGTTTAGGGAGTTTACCATGCGCGATCGTTAGATGAAGTCGCTGTGGAGTGCAGGCGAGGGCATGCATCATTACTGCATTAACAAGAGTAATTATGAAGTGATTGTTGTATTGCTTTATCATTACTGCTTAGTTGAATTGATAACATCTTAACCTTTGCCTAATAGTAGCACTGAGTTGATCACTCACTCCCACTCTAGGACAGTGTCTTAAAACACCAATCAAACTCTGTCTTAGTTACAGATGGCAATGAGGCTTACGCGATGGAGCCGGATTTCTTAGACGACGAGGAAGAGTTCTCCTACGTGCAACTCTCAAGCGGGTCTATGTAGGCATAGAGCTACATCGCCAGGATTACAGGGTTATGGATTAGTTGGATACTATATGTTTTGCCATTTTGTAGATTTTAGAAACAATACATGTAAACATTTAGCCCAGTTATATACTTATACTTTGGAGGTTGTAAATCACTTACTTGTTCAAATATGCATGTTACAGTCTTCCGCTTGCTTAATTAAATTACCTCTGGAGTATGATATGCCTTCTTTGGAGTAATCCCACTCATGTTTAATGCACTAATATGGACAACATTTAAATATCATTATCTATGTTGCATAAGTGATGCATTGGATCTTGGGAGTTGAGCTTTGCTCGACCTTTGAAATCCGAGACGTTACAATAATGTTATAAGTCACCCTGTCTTTTTTTCTAGAATGGCTAGAAATAGGGTACAACATTGCCCTCCACGTTATTTCATCTTTAAAAAAAATTAAATAACTCAAACACATCATTTCGTCGACCATCCAATGACGTGTAAAATTGGATTTACGCAGGGCTATGATTTCGCAAAAAGTGCTCCAATTATTTTGAAGATCCTTTCATCTACCTTCTATTTCTCATATAATGTCATAAGTCGCTATGTTATTAGTTTTTTTCTAAAATGGCTAGAAATAGGGTACAACATTGCCCTCCACATTACTTCGTCTTTAGAAAAAAAAAAGGTGAATGTGACATTGTTCTATTGTCCAATGCAATAAATGCAATCGGCTGTTATTCCACTCATTCTCTCCATTGGCTGTACCTAACTGAGGTCGTACTAAATGATATCCTTTACCTCTTTCCTCTAAGTTGTCCATGTGATATGTCGCATAGAATCGTATTATACAAGGAGTCATGACTTCCCTATCATTAATGCATATGTATCGTAGTCGATATATAAACACAGTTCCAAGTCAGTGCTTACCTTCCTTTACCCTTTGCTCGTAACAACCCATGATTTTGGCCTGCATGTATATATGTGCGTGCATATACACATGCATTCATTGAAGCATACATGCATAGATTCATGCATACATCCATGCATTCACCCATCATTTTATGCAAGTTGTGACCTTTGATTTGCACGATCTACCTAGTTAAGGTGCACCATTGACTTATAAGATTGTCAATTGTGTGACACACACACACACACACACACACACACACACACACACACATATGTATGTATGTATATGTATACTTGCACTCTAACCACCAATGCAAACAAAATTGGACTGTTCATAGATTTGCCTAATCCTAATCGTTAGGCACACATTAAACTCACCCGATCATCCATTTTTCATGAGATTAACGTGTGTGACCATTCATTGGTTTGTCCATTCATATAATCATAGGTTTAGTCACTTAATTATCAATATAAACCGTTCATTCGATAGGCTATTAAACTGACCCATCTAAAAACACCTTGTACCTGTCCATTTATGAATATGGCCGCATGTTAAACTAGTTATGCGACTAAGCTCCTAGCTGTTTGATTATTTTAAATGCATCTAATCATCTAACTATTCATAACTTTTTTATCTATCATCTGGACCACCCAAATACCCAATGCAAACCGTCTATTTCGAAGTTCATGGATGTACTTTATAACCATCGATTACTTTCACATGGGTCACATGTACATGTCATGCGGAAACATGGAGGAGAGAAGCCATTAAATTTTCATTCTTAACTATGGCTGGGCTCATTGGATAGAGTATGCTTAAAGTAGGACATCAAGTTTCGTATGGATCAGATGATCCAATCTTAAGGTACACGCAACTTAAATATCATGTAAAAAATGGAATTGGGAGACCAATGACATTCTCACAATAACCCACCTTTCCCAAAAAAAAAAAAAAAAAAGAAAAAAGAAAAAAAAGAAAAGAAAAGACTCATATACATTTGTACTTGTCTTACATTTGTCGCCCCAGGCATCCTCACACTATAATTAATTTACAAAACCCACAACACTTTGACCGCACCACACGTCAGTGAACCATATGGACCTATTTATTCACAATTCCAAAACCTGTTGACCGTACAATTTAGGATCAACATCCTACAACTATTCATGTGAAAAGTATCATTTAGGTTCAAACATTTGTTGTTCCAAAACTGTTCAATTGCTAGTCCACCTAGGTGTGTCATATGTAGTGCGCATACCACCCTCTAGCTATCACCTACACGGTGAGATGTGACCCCTATTAATATCATGATACGCATTATTGTTATAAAGAAAGAAGAGTAGAAAAAGGGGCAACGTGTAGCACAAGGTGGTAAGCAACATGAGAACCTACTTAGGTATCTGGCAATGTGTAAACTCTTCTTATTATGTGGACCGGTGTATGCTAGCCCTATACGGTCATAAATATCCATCATTGATACATATGCGGGACCATAAAAACTTTGGAGCAAGTCATTATTTCATGTCTATAATTCATCTCAGTAAAGAACAACTTTATTAACAGTGTGAATAGCATATAAACACCACGATAAACCTTTAGGCCTATTTGGGAGCGTGGATTTAGAACCCTTGGATTTGAAATCCTTTAATTGTGTTTAGCACTATGGATTTAACATCAACTTTAATCCAAAAGTAGCTATGCATAGTATATTTGTAGGGGGTTTGAATTTAATTACTAAATTAACTTTAATATCTCTAATTAGTGAACGTGTGTAATGTTTGACACAATGGTTGTAATAAGCCTGCTAAATTATATAGTGAAATTCCAAATCTCGGATGGGCCACAAGCATAAGATAACATCCGAGTGACTAACCAACGATTTTTAACTATTGATTTACATAGACAATGTTTGGACAGTGAATCATCATATTAAAGTAATTATAGTGATGCAATTGATAATCTAATTATTTTGGGATATCATTAGTGGGCCATGTGTCCAATAGATTAATAGTATAATGACACATATATGACACATCAACTCTTAGGAGGATTTTAGATGTAATCTAAGCCTTTACCGTGGATTTCAAACCCTCTGGAAGAAATTTTGGAACCCCCTTAGTAGTCATGTTTCCATTTGTTGATCCAAACTTCCCAATTGTTAGTCCACCTAGTGTGTGCCATATGTAATGCACATACCACCCTCTAGCTATCACCTACATGGTGAGATGTGACCTCTATTAGTACCACGATGCACGTTAGTTTTAGAAAGAAAGAAGAGTAGAAAGGGGGGTAACGTGTAGCACAAGGTGGTAAACAATATGAGAACTTGCTTAGGTATTTGGCAATTTGTAAACTCTTCTTATTGCATGGACAACGGTGTATGGTAGCCTTGTATGGTCATAAATATCCATCATTGATACATATGTGGGACCATAAAAGCTTTGGAGCAAGCCATTATTTCATGTCTATAATTCATCTCAGTAAAGAACAACTTTATTAACAGTGTGAATAACATATAAACACCACGATAAACCCTAGGGCCTGTTTGGGAATGTGGATTTGAATTCCTTTTATTGTGTTTAGCACTGTGGATTCAACATCAAGTTTAATCCAAAAGAAGCTATGCATAGTATATTTGTAGGGGGTTTGAATTTAATTACTAAATCAACTTTAATTTCTAATTAGTGAATGTGTGTAATGTTTGACACAATGGTTGTAATAAGCCTACTAAAATAAATACAGAAATTCCAAATCTCGGATGAGCCATAATATCATGCCCCAAACTCGAAAACTGGGCTCACAAAATTTTCGATCGCCAAATCCAGTATTGACAGCCTCCGTAGTATCCCATTCTCGGCTCCTAGCGTCCATATGCCAGATTCCGATCTTGGAATCCTATAAGGAGGGTTTTTTTTTCCAACGTACATTTAACTCATAATAAGCATAACCACAAGTTTACTCAAATCACAAAGGCAACATCATCATCACATATCCACTAATATAAACAGTTGAATACAATGCTGAAAGGGAAATACATATATCAAAAATCAAAGCTCTAGAAGACCGCTACACACTCCAAGCCCAATGCTGCTGCAACCTAACATTACCTACACGCATCTATCGGGCATAAGCTTATAGAAAGCTTAGAGGGTGGTGTAAGTGTGTGTACAAGGTAAGTACCAAGTATTCAATACAATGCCATAATCATACAATATCGGAAATACTGGCAAGTCCATGAGTCATACAATATCAGAGTACAGAATACAGATCATAATAAGCCAAATATCAGATGTTGAGGATGTAATACAATATGCAAATCCTGACAAGTCCGAATATCATCAACATCATCTAAGCCATATAAATGTAGAAACATAGTAACCCAAAATGCTAAATATTACGAATGCAATGCAATATGTGGTGCGAATGAAATGACTAAGCTAGAGTGAAGTCGGGATGATAGTAAGTAGTATCGCAGGTTATGGGGTCCATCACAAGGGACTTCTATCCAAACCAGTCCAATACCTAAATTTGGATAGTCAGACTCAATGTGGTAAACCCCTGACCTCAAATTAGTCGCGCACCCCAACCGAAATCCTTGCCATTGCAAAGGTACACACAATTAGTTGCGCACCACCAGCCCGAGTGGATAGTGAATAAATGAATGAATGAGTATGCAACTCCTGCTTAATAAGTCAACATATCAGTACTGTACATCTCTAGGATCATCACTGGGGTCTAGTATACTCCAAACTAAATTGTCGCCCCATCACGCATAACCAGGTGAGTGGAAGAGACCTCACCATCCTCCTTGCTAGTAGTAAGCTAATACCTACCTGGCATGTCAATAGCGGACCAATTTATGAGCTAGTCAAACTCAACTTAATTTTGCCCACTATGAATCGGGCGGATAAGGCCACACCCCCTTCCAACCGACCACGACATAGTGAGAGACGCAGCCTATTGGTATTCGGCACTCGGGCGCTCATGTAATCCACTCGGTCTAGATGTTGGAGCGTCTCCTGGTCATGGAGGTTTAGAAATTTTTACCCAGGGACATCTATGGCACCCATATGCTAGAACAGATTTTCAGTGTCCCATCTGACCATCCACAATATACCTGTGGAGGCTACGACCCTGATGACACTAGGGCGTACAGTAGTCACATCCTAAATTGCGAGATGCATGAGTCACATAGTCCATCTATGCATCAATCCTTCGCATACCACGCCCTCATGTGGGGTAACTCCGCATATCAAGGAGTTCCATAAACAACCTGCCCTATGCCATATGCAATGGCCAACCACATCTCATTACAAATATGTAGATGATGTGTATGGGCATGTATTATGATGCTATGCTATCACATACTCATAATCGATATCGACAACCGGCACCGATAATCGGCCTATACAATTGGCCTCGACAATCGGAATCGGCCTCGATAATTAAAATCGACATTGACAATCGGAATCAGTCTCGACAATTGAAATCGGTCTAAACAATCGGAATCGGTCTCAATAATCGGAATCAGCTTAACTGTAACGTCTCGAAAAAATTCGTACAAAGGCCCAAGTACCACCTCAGGCAGAAATCACATAGGACCAAATCCTTCAGAAATTAGGCGAGAATTAACTAGTGTTAAACTAGCTTATCTGTGAAATTAGCACTAATTACTTTAAATATGATCTGTAAGACCTAAATCGTGCAGAATCATTACCGTTACATTACCTTAAAACTTAAGATCAATCTCAAGTCCCAGTTACTTTCGGGAGCACATCGAAACTCCGTATCGGACCTGGACCGCACATCGAAAGTTCAATAACTACGAAACTATACGAATATGACCACCTCATTAGACTAGACAACCATCCCGAAAATCAAGTCCTAATAGTATCCAGAAATGCACAACTTGAGCCCGAAGCGAAGTGTGTGAGAAATGCGAATATCTTTAAGAAATAAACCCAAACTTAAGTAAACTGAGTCGTTCACTTGCAGGTCCAAATATAAAGATTCAGACTGTCAGAATCTGACCCAATTATACCCTCAGATCATGAAAAATTTCTAACACATATCAGTACACTAATAGCCCTGATCGAGCACCGGTGACCGTTGAGCTGAAACTGGTCCACCACGGTCGATTTGTAAATCCGATTAGACTGAAAACTTAGCCTGACCTAGATCCAATGTCAGGGAGCTTAAGTACAACAGCACGCAGAAGAAAGGCCACCAGAAGTGCTCCGTTGGATTGAAACAGACGCCCTTTGGATATAACCTAAGTATACCTTGGCCTTAGGGTCATTTCCATCAAACCTGGGCCTATATAAAGGCCTAAACCCACTTCTCTCTCACCACATACGAATTTTCAAACCCTAGGAAGAAAAGAGAGAGAAAAGAGAAGGAGAAAGGGAGGAGAAATGAGTGAGAGTGGGAGTTAGTTGCCGGGATCTTTCCCTGACACGCCACGTGCTTAACCACGATTCCTGTATCGTTACACGGGCAATTTTGATTCCGTTCTTAGGTAAGAAAAACCTAACCGTAACCTGTTTTAGGGTTTCAAATCGTATAAGTGATGAAATAGCTAACCTATTTCATACTGTAGGTTTCCGTTGTGCCGTAGACAAAGACTCGGTATACAAACTGAGTTCGATACTTGTTTATCAGTGAAAGGTGCGGACTATAAATGTTTAGGTTATGGTTTTCAAGGTTTTCAATGTTAGTTAATGATTTATGACTGACTTGAATGCTATCACATGCTTAGATGCGATGTTTCCTGCACTTTACACACATATATGAACTATGTTGAATATAATAAAATCCATGTGTTTGTTGATATGCTTGAATGAATATGGAATTATGATTCGTGCTTGCCATGATTATTAATTGTAAATGCATGATCGTTGTATACATGGCATCTCCTTGTGAAAGGATTTGCTATAACATGTGTTTTAACTAAGTTATTACATGTATGTAATATGTGTAGTCTAAGTGTTTGATAAAATGACTAAATGAGTAAATGCTTGTTTAATGGTATGACATAAGGGCGTTGAGACAGGATCCTTACGTGATTTGTGATGAAATGCCTATGTGTGTTGACATGTACACTATGTGTTTGTTAAAATGCCCAAATAAGATCTCTATGTGGATTGATTATCACATTCTGTTCTTGACTATCACATGTGAAATAAATTTTTTGGAGTGTGTTTGGGACTACGGTATAGTCCAAGCAATCGGTAACAAGTTCTGACTAGTTGGCTGAGGTTGTTTCACCACGTAGGACGTGTTCGATGAATCTGAACCGTACTTTGGTTATCGACAGTGGTTAACCCATACGGAGTGCTTATGCACTTCATGTCGATCAACTCGAGGTGCGCTCGTTCCAGTTGAGCTCGTCAAGTAGCCCGATTGACCCGATGTATGTTCACCATGTATGGACACAACTGCTTGAACCTATGGTACCAAACTCACTAGTGGAAATCCTGTTAACATTGGTACCTTGATTCGCTAAGACTCATGAGCCGAGCATGGTGGTATGGGACACCGTGGTCGAGCTGTCGGCCTACGCTGGGGTGACGAGCATCCCCGTAGTGACCAGTGAGCAACCCAAACTCGTGAGCTGAATACGGTGGTATGGGACACTGTATTTGAGCTATCGGCCTATGTCTAGGTGATGAGCCATTCGTAATGACCTCGAGCATACTCTAAGACTGCGCTAAGGTGACGAGCCTCGCTATAGTAAACAAGAGTATAAACAAGGGATGCATCGAGGTGACGAGTCCTTTGTAGTGACTTGTAACCGCAACATCGTATAAGACTGGCTAGGACTAATGACCCTAGAATGGATCATCGTTTGGAAAATGATATAAGGGAGGTACCTTAGTTTCCCAATCCTGTTGTATGAAAAGGCCTAATAAGAACTTGGTAATCACGTTCATGCATCGCATTGCATGTGCCATTTGGCATTGGGTAGAGCACTGAGGAAGTGACTGACATGCTGCGACTGTGAGATGAAGATCACAGAGGGAGTGCAGGCGAGGGCATCCATCATTATTATGTATCATTCTTGTATTAATCACAGTACTTAGGGATATTTGATTGTATTGTTTTATCGTTACTTGTTGACTGAATTGACAACATGTTAACCTTTGCTTTATGGCTTCACTGAGTTGATCATCACTCCCACATTACGTGTCACGTCCCAAACCTAGAAATCAGATTCACAGGAATCCCAATCGCCAAATCCGGTGCTGACAACCTCCGTAGTACCCCATTCTCGGCTCCTAGCGTCCATACACCAAATTCCGATCCTGCGATTCTACAAGGAGAAAATTTTTATTTTTATTTTTACATTTAACTCGCAATAAGCATAACCATAAGATTACCCAATTCACAAAGGCAACATCATCATCACATATCCACTAATATAACCATTTCAATACAACGCTGAAAAAGGAAATGCATAAATCGAAAATCAAGGTCTAGAGGATCGCTGCATGCTTCAAGCTCAACACTGCTGCAACCTAACATCACCTGCAAACATCTATCATGCATAAGCTTATAGAAAGCTTAGAGGGTGGTGTAAGTGTGTGCACAAGGTAAGTGCCAAGTATTTAATACAATGTCATTATCATACAAACTGGAAATACTGGTAATTCATAAATCATATAATATCGGAATAAACAGAGATACTAGCAAGATCATGAATTATCTGAGCAAGCAGAAATACTGATAAGAGCAGGAATTATCAGAGTAAACAGAAATACTAACAAGATCATAGATAATACGATAACAGAGTAAGTGGAAATACGGATAAGTCCATGAGCCAATCAATATCAGAATACGCAATATATAACAGCTATGCAAACGAGGAGTCATAAAGAGCTAAATATCGAATGTCGAGAATGCAATGTAATATACAATTCCTTATGTGTTCACAAATACGTCAGCCGTATCTAGACCATATAAATGCAGAAACATAGTAACCCAAAATGTCGTATGCCGCGGATGTAATGCAATATGCGGTGCAAATGAAATGACCATGCTCGAGTGTGAAGTCGGGATGATAGTACGTAGTATCGCAGGCTATGGGGTCCATCACAAGGGACTTCTATACAATCCAGTCATGCATCAATCGTGCGCATACCGTGCACTCATGTGAGATAACCTCCGCCTATCAGGGAGTCTCATAACAACCTGCCCAATGAAATATGCAATGGTCAACCACATCTCATAACAAACATGCAAATGATGCGTATGGGCATGTATGATGATGGTATGCTGTCACATACTCATAATCGGTATCAACAACTGGCATCGACAATCGAACTCGACAATGCGGACATTTAACCAACGTTGTCCCTAAGGAATGGCCCACATAGAGCCAAACATATAATGGACTCATGGCTTCGCACAAGGGCCTAATATACAACACCATGGGCCTTACTCAAGAGCTTAATACTCATCCCGATGGGCCTCTCATATGGGTCTAAGATACATCACAATGGGCCTCGGCAATTAGCATCGATATCTGGCCTTGACAATCGGAGTTGGCCTCGATAATCAGAATCGGTAATCAGCAATCGGCCTTGACCTCGATAATCGAAATTGGTAATCGGCAATCGGAATCGGTCTCGACCTCGATAATCAAAATCAGTAATCGACAATCAGAATCGGCCTCGACCTCGATAATCGAAATCGATAATCGGCAATCGGAATCAACAATCGGCATCGGCATCGACATCGACATCGATAATCGGCCTCGACAAATCGGAATCAGCAAATCGGCCAAGTCAATCGGAATCAGCAATTGGCCACGACAATCGGAATCGGCAAATCCGTCATGACAATCGGAATCGATCGATAATCGGAATCGGCAATTCAGTAACGTCAATCAGAAATTACAATCGGTCATGATAATCAGCCTCGATCGTTAATCGGCAATTGACCATGACAATCAGGATCGGTCAATAATCAGAATCGACAAATTGGTCACGTCAATTAGAATCGGCAATCGGTCATGATAAAAGGAATTGATCGATAATCGAAATCAGAAAATCGGCCATGTCAATCCGGATCGGCAATCGGTCAAGATAATCAGCCTCGATCGCTAATCGGCAATCGACCAAGACAATCGGGATCGGTCAATAATCAGAATCGGCAAATTGGTCATGTCAATCAGAATCGGCAATCGGTCATGATAAATGGAATTGATCGATAATCAGAATCAGAAAATTGGTCATCTCAATCCGGATTGGTAAAAATGGCTTAACAAGGCCTAATGGAAGGTCACAATGTGGACATCCAACCATCATTACCCATCAATGTGGACATTTAACCAATATTGCTC
Organism: Magnolia sinica; assembly: GCF_029962835.1. Classification (NCBI taxonomy): domain Eukaryota; kingdom Viridiplantae; phylum Streptophyta; class Magnoliopsida; order Magnoliales; family Magnoliaceae; genus Magnolia; species Magnolia sinica. Next base: position 62,219,863 of record NC_080590.1, on the reverse strand, counting down.
ACAAGGAGTGGCTCACATAGAACCAAACATAAAGTGAGCCCATGGCCTCACATAAAGGCCTAATGTACATCACAATGGGCCTCATACAAGGGCCTTATACAACTACCATGAGCCGTACCAATGGGTCGTACCAACGGGCCTCATATACACAACAGGTAAGCCCTGCTCATGGGCCATAAACACATAATAGGTGGACCCTGCACATGGGCCTTATACACATCAAGTGGGCTACATCAATGGCCACACTAATGGGCCTCATACACATCAAGTGGGTCCCATGATCTGGACGGTCTGGGTGACCGAGATGGCTAGACAGTTTGGATACAACACTTACCTCAAGGTAGTTCACACATCCAAGGGGCGGACGACAGAGATATATAATACATGCATTAATTATAGACCCCACATGGCACCGTCCAGCAATGGATGTTGTAAACACAAAATACATATATTAAGGTGGGCCGCATTGCATAAGATGAACTGCGTGGATAACAAATGCATCATGGTGGAGCTCATGACACCGTCTAAACATTATCCATGTAAATCGGCACTGTCCAAACATTGTCTATGTGTATTAGCACCATTCAAATTTTGTCCAGGTGCATCAGCACCATGCAAACTTTGTCCAGCAGCGGGTCCCACTATCAGGACAGTTGAGATGTACATATGCATCACATGGGACCCATGGAATGTGCTGACGTCAGTCCAGCAAGGGGTCCCACCCTCAGAACGGCTTGGATGTATATATACATCATGTGGGACCCACAGAATGTGATGGCGTCAACAGTAGGGGGGTCCCCTAGCAAAACGATTGGACGGCATAGGTAATACACGTGCATTATGATGGGGATCCACCGTCCATGAGTTGGACGGTGGATGCAACACACCATCAAGGTGGGTGCCAGGTGATGGCCCACCGAAAATACAACAGCCGCATGGCTGGCTGCTGATCAACGCGCGACAGCCATCCAAACCCTCAAAAAGGTGGGTCGCACACAGGGCCCCCACGTACGGATAACCACCTCAACATATATAAATATATAATATTTTATTTATTATTATTACTATTATTATATTATTTTGTTATGCAGGTCAGTAGGTCTAGTGGCCAGTGATGGACGGCTGGATACATGCATCAAGTGGCCATGGCTGCCACACGTGTGAATGGTCCATGTGATGGACGACATGAAGGAAATACAAATATCGGTGGGGTCCACAAAGAGGGACAGTCTGGATCAATACAGACATCATGGCGGTCCACAGCACTGGACAGATTCGTCCAGAAGTCTGGCCGGTGTGGATGGAAGCACATACATCACAGTCAGGCCCCACAGAACTGTTGGGATGTGGGTCCCATGTGGGGCCATCATAGTGCTTATTTGTCGTCCAACTTGTTGATAACGTCGTACGGACCTGGAATGAGGTGGAAAAATAAATTTCATATGACCCAAAACTTCTGTGAACCCAAAAATGGGTTTTAATGGCAGTCATACAATCACCATTGTTCCTTATGTGTGGGGCACCTGAGCCTTAGATGGGGCTGATATTTGGAGGGAGGCCCACTGCCTTAAGGGCCTACAGAATGGACGGTGTGGATTCTCAAAACACATCACGGTGGGGCCCACTTTTGGGGTCCCACGGTCAGCCAGGGACGTCCTAGCGCAGCAGTGCCTACAGCGCTGTTAGCGGCAGCAGGTGCTGCCTACTTATTTTATTTTTTATTTTTTGAAAATTTTAGTTTTTCCATGGTTTTTCACATGTGAGGCCCGCATCAAGTGAATTTGATCCAACCGTTGGTCGCCAAGGCTCAAGACAAGCCAAACGAGCCCAATATTGAGCATATTTCAGAGTACAAAAACTTTAGAGTGGATTTCAACGGTACAGCCACTACCTTCTATGCTATGGCCCACCAAATGATTAGATTTGCTTCATTTTTGGGTTCAACACCTAAAATGAGTTGGTAAATAGGATGGACGGCATGGATTGAGTCCATACATCCATGTGGGGCCTATACCAGTGGCTCACCCAAGTAGCCTTGAGCCAAGGCTAATATTTGTGATTTCCATTCAACGTCCAGACGCTGGACTCTTTTTAGGCGTGCAAATAAACCATTAAGGTGGGCCTTGCTTAGGTGGGCCACCACATGGCTAGGTAGTGTCGAACATACACATATATAAAGTGGGCCCCACCAATAAATAGCTTGGATCAAATACATGTTTCATGGTGGGGTTCATCAGGGTGGGCCACATAACCACATCATCTCACACCATAAAAGAAAGAAAAAGAGAGAGAGATAGACACACACGCGTGATGGAGGGACCCCGACACTATGGGCCCTCCCTTGCATTCAATCATTCATCAAGTGGGTCCCAATACACGTGGGCCTACCAAATCAAGAAGCAATGGTGGAGATTCCTTCTCCACCAAAATAAAAGGTCTAGATGACCCTTATCAAACTACAAAGTAAACATCATGATGGGGTCCATGGAGAATGGCCCTATCATGGAATCATCATGATAATCAAGGTGAGCCATCGGCCACATTTAAGGTCCAAAGTGAGATCCATACCATCAATCGGTAGGCCTCACTTGGCCCATCATAAAAGCATGAAATCTAGGCTATAGAAGCACCCACCTCAAGATCTCTTATTCATTCTTCCATCAACACATTCTATAGCTCCAAAGAATGTGATCCAACGGTTGAGATGAGGCTTGAAGGGTGGGATTAGGATATAGGAAGGTGGGCCACACTAGCTTCTCCATGGAAGCTTGAGAAGCTTGGACGTTGGGGCTTGGATTGCTTGGGAAAGTGAGAGAGAGAATGAGAGAGAGAGAGAGGTGATGGGAGAGAAGTGATGGGAGAGTGGGATGGTGAGTGATGTAAGTAGGTACTTGTTGTAAGAAAAGGTTAATTTTTGGGGAGGGTGGTTGTACTTGGAGATGAGTGTGAGTGATGGTGAGTGATGGGAGTGTATTTGACATTTGATGTGATGGATTCTCTTAGGATTTGCAACGCGCGGTGTTTTCCTCGAACTGAACACAGGCCTATATCCCCTGGCCCGGGTATCGCCTCGACGCGCGAGACGTGGCGTCAGAACTGCGGCGATGGCGCGGTCGCACTAGTACAAGTCTCAGGTCAAGCTGAGTCTGGAATACGGGATACGACTCGGGGTCACGCGCAACTGCCGATAAAAGATCGCGGGTCACCGAAATTTGACCGGGAGGATTACGGAAGCCTACGGAATGGTACGAGCTAGGATATGGGTCTTACATTATGGGACGGTATTTTAAACACCAACCAGACCCTGTTTTAGTTTTAGATGAGGGCGATGTTTGCGAAGTGGAGCCAGACTTTTATGATGACGGGAGGAGTTCTCTTATATGCAACTCCCTAGCGGGTCTATGTAGACCTGGAGTTGCGCTGATGGGGCTATAGGGTTTTGGATAAAGAACATTACACTTTCTCATTTTATACATTTTGGAAGTAAACTTGTAATTATTTCACCTAGTGACAATCATACTCTGAGGGCTTGCTATTACTCTTATACAGTTTATATACATATCACAGTCTTCCGCTTGCATAATTTAATTTGTCCCTAGAGTATGATATATTGTTTTGGTATAATCTCATTCATGTTTAAGGCACTAATATGGACAATATTTAATCATCATTATCTATGTTGCATAAGTGATGCGTTGGAACTCGAGAGTTGAGTCTATGCTCAACCCCCGATTTTCAGGGCGTTACAAGATGGTATCAGAGCATGATTTGGATTAAAATGGACCTGGGTTATAGTCACATGATGCACGCTGATGCATTTTGATGTAGGAGGGCATGAGAAAATGTAGAAATAGACTTAGGATCCTCAATTTCGCTGAACGGCGAAATCGATTGAAATCAATTGAAAATCGACCGTAGAAATTGACCCCGTAGGCTTTCCTGACCGTGTGAAATGATCCCAACGCCCTTCTAAACCATCAATCAACGGGTTTAGATGAAAATTTAATTGCTCCCACACTCAGCAAACCAAAAATACGTGAATGTGTGCCAGTTGAAACCCGAAACGACTCGAAACGAAGTTGGGAGCCAAACAGTGCAATCCGCGGGGATCCAAAGTGGACCCCACATCATTCTAGCATCCTGGGGAGGGGATGCTATTGTCCAAAGGGTGAGCCCTTGCCGAAGTTTCCAAGGACTGGCGATGGCATCGCTGGATCGGTGAGGCCTCGCCGATTCCTCGGACCGGGCCTGTCGGGCCGGTGCTGGCCGGGCGAGCTGACATATGTGGGCTGCTGTGTGGCCCACCAAATCAAGTTGAAATGGATTTTTCCATTTTATTTGCTTCCCCTCTTCATTTCCCACCCCTCCACGTTTTCCTTTCTATCCAAAAACCCTTCCTCCTCTCTCAAATCTCCCCTCCATTCTCTCATTTTCTCATTTTCCTTCAAGACATACACTCCTCTACTATTTTCATCAAAACCCACCTCTTATCTCTCTCATTTCCTTCGATTTGAGTGCACAAATCTTCCATTTGTGTCTCATATATCTCCAAGTCCAACAACCCATTCTATTTCCCCATATCATTCCACTTTCATGTCTCTTTTCGAGCTTGTGATGGTATTTTCTCAATTTCCATGCTTCTTTCCCTCATGGGGAAGAAGAGAGCTCTTGTGGATGAAGCCAGGCCTAGTCGCCCTACTCGTGCAAGGAGACCGAGAGGTGCCACCGCAAGTACAAGTGTCGATCATGAGATAAGAACGAAGCGGGACCTCGATCCCCAGGCCCCCCTTGAAAGGGCTCTACTGGCAGAGTTGTCTCATGGAAGATATGTAGGCCGTAGGGTTCTCTTTGAAGCCCACGTGGATGAGCAGCTCTTTAGGGAGCATCTGTTTATGGACCACCCAGTTGAGGGCCGGTGGGGTCCCGTGTTTGAGGGTAAATCTTGTGCGAATGCGACCACTGTTCGAGCCTTCTACGCGTATATACTAGAGCCTACGCTGAAGCCTTTGCAGTTCAAATTTCCTGTGGGAAGGCGAGAACTCACAGTTAATGCTAGCTTGATAGCCCGAGTCATGAGAATGCCGCTTTGCGAGGTCCATGCTAGTGAGAAGAGCCTCAAGACTGCGCGTGAAAGAGATCGTCGTATGCGATTCCTTTGTGGCCAATTGGCCCACTGGAATCTAAACAATAGCCTCTTAGCGACCAATATGACCGACGACTTTTGCCTGCTTCATCAGATTTTCATGTACAATGTCTATCCCAGAAGGAGCAACCGCAGTGAGTACACGCGCCTGATGGTGGACTTCCTGTATCGGGCTAGGCAAGGAGAGAAGCTGTGCGTGCCTACGTATGTATTACGACAGATAATTCTGACCGCACGCTCTACTAGGAAGGCCATTTCACTTACATTCGGCCAACTCATGTGCAAGCTTGCACGCGAGTTCGCCTATAGACTTGGCGCTGAAGTTCCTGTGCTAATTCACTACCTCAACGACACTACTCTCAACAACATGGAGATTGGGCCACGAGAGCGTCAAGCCCGACTTAATGAGAGTGAGGATGAAACGGAGAGTGAAGAGGAAGAGAGTGACGAGGAAGGCAGAGATGAGATAGAAGAAGAGCAGGGAGAGGAAGAAGAGGAGGCCCAAGACACTAAGGGGGGCTCCTCTCCTGCTGCACAGAGCCGCGATGGTGATCAAGCTGCTAGGGAAGCCCGCTTAGCTCAACTGGAAGAGGGCCAAGTTGCCCTGCGACAGGAGATTGCGCAGATCCGAACCAAGGTTGAAGAGACAGAGGCCTTCATGAAATGAAAATTCAAGAAGGTGACTTGCATCTTGAGGTCCATCCTGTGCTATGTATAGGACAAGAGTGCGCCTCCACCATCGCCAGATTCTGACGACTAGTCCTGCACAAAAATTCTTCCTTTTAGTTGCCTTGTGTGTTTCTTTCTTTATTGCTATGTATAGCCTTGTTGGGCTTAGTTCTGGGGTCGGGTAGTTAGCATGTTTTAAGTGTTTGGAGCCTCTTATATTAGCTCACATGCATCTTTTGTCATGATCCATGTAATACTACATCTCATGTATTGTGACAATTTTGGTAAATGAAATGCATGAAGTTTCCTTAAACTGTGTGTGAATGCTGTGTTTGAGTTTGTGACTATGTTGCATCTGACCTGGGTTGCACCCTATGTTGAATATAGGGAACTCCACCTAAGGCCGCACGGACTACGGCACACCACACTCCTGGCGACTCGATTGACGGGGCTCCTCCCCTAAACGATAGCCAGACGGACCCCAGTTTGGGCCCTACTCACTACACTATGTTAGATTCTTAGCTGGCCACTAGCCCCACTAATGGGTTGACGCCTGCGACACCACCAGTTGCACCACCGATTCCTGAGTAGAACCATGCATCCACCTCGACGCCCCACATGCCTCAGGCCGCTCCTCCTACTGATAGGCTGGAGCAGATGATGTTATTAATGTAGCAGCAGCAGCTACAACACCAGCAGCTCTTGGCCACCCTTGGGGGTTTCTTTGCTCAGAGCATGGGTGCAGCTCCGCCTGCTCCATTTGCATCCCCTGCTGGGAATGCAGATGCTAGCGGTCAGTTCAAACAATTCCAGCGCTTGCGGCCCCCTACTTTTGCGGGTACTCACCGACCCCACGAGGCCGAGTATTGGCTTGACTGCATCTCTGAGATGCTAAAGCCGCTGCACTGCACTGAGAGAGAGAGTAGGTTGAGCTAGTCACTTCATGTTTGAGAAAGAGGTCAGCTTATGGTGGGATAGCATTCTCCGCACCATTGCAGTCGGATATGTATGGACGTGGGCAGACTTTGAGACCCACTTCCATGAGAAATACTATCCCCTCACTTATCGTCACGAGAAGGAGAGTGAGTTCCTTCACCTCTGACAGAGAGGGATGACAGTGGCGGAGTATGAGAACAGATTCACGGAGCTGGGTAGGTACGCTCCGTTGATATTGGCCGATGAGCCGATGCGCATGCGGTGATTTTCTGAGGGTTTGCAACCCGAGATCCGCTCGAAGATGTGCTGCGCTAGCATACCCGGCTATACTGAGCTAGTGAGCCTGTCTATGCAAGTGGAACAGGATGGGGACAGGCAGTCTCGTATGCGAGCACTTATGGCTCCTAGGCCGAGACCAGACCTTCCGAGCAGACCGTTCCTCAGTAAGAGGCCGCGTACAGATTTACTGCCTAGGCTTATGGCTTCACCGGCCCCGATGAGGCGACCAGATGTGTGGTGTACCTATTGCAAGAGGTCAGGCCACATAGGCGAATTGTTTTACTAGGATGAGGGACAGTGGCTTCTCACCGCCTCAGAGGATCAACCGCCCGCTTCCTCAAGCAATTATAGGCCCACCTCTGCGATCAGCACTAGCACATCCATCCTTTCGGCCACCTGCACCTGGCTTCAGGCCACCTTAGCGACCTAGGGCATCACAGCCGAACCGTTCACAGTAGGTTCGTGTGCACTCACTGTCAGCTGAGGCATCCGAGATGGCAGTTACGGCACCATCGGCTTTCAAGGTCACAGCGAATGTGCAAGGTATACCGATTTTCTTATTAGTGGACACCGGGTCCACTACCTCTATAGTATCATGTGCAGTAGTTAATCGACTGGGGTTAGAAACTAGTCCCACGAACGGAGTGAGACTTCTTGCCACCATAGGGACTTTTTCAGACATTACTAAGATGTATAAGGATTGCTCGATAAACTTAGGGGGCAGGATTATTCTTGTCGACTTGATTGTAGCCCCATTATGGCATTATGATGTTATCCTTGGTATGGATTGACTCACCGAGATGAAGGCTGAGATCGATTGCGATACCAGAGTGGTGACAGATCATGCACCTAAGGGTACGGCCTTTACTTTTACGATTCAGGTCAGTTTGCTCAGCCGCTTGCGTTGTTACGCTTCCTTGTTAAAGAATGTTGATGGCCCAATATGTGAAACCATGCCCGTAGTCTGAGATTTTGAAGATGTGATCAGGAAGATACCTGGGTTGCCACCTTAGCACGAGATCGATTTTACCAATGATCTAACACTTGGTGTGACACTCATTTCATTACTAACATATCGCATGCCTCCATATGAGATGGAGAAACTGAGAAAATAGATCAATGATCTGTTGGATGAAGGCTTTATACGACTGAGCGTGTCTCCTTGGGGAGCGCTCGTGTTGTTTGTGAAGAAGAAGGATGATTCGCTGCGATTGTGTATTGATTATCGCAGGTTGAACCAAGTAACGGTGAAGAACAAGTATCCTTTGCCTAGGATAGATGATCTGTTCGATCTGTTAAAAGGGGCGCAGTATTTTTCGAAGATCGATCTGCAGTCAGGGTATCATCAGTTGCGTGTTAGGGATGATGACGTGCAGAAGACAGCCTTCAGGACCAACTTTGGACACTATGAGTTTCTTGTGATGTCGTTTGGCCTTATGAACGCACCGGCCGTGTTCATGGACCTGATGAACAGGGTGTTTCGGCCGTTTCTGTTCCAATTCGTCATCGTGTTTATAGATGATATTCTGATATATTCTAAGAGTCGGGAAGAGCACAAGGAACACTTGCGAGCAGTCTTGGATACTCTGAAAAAGAACCAATTGTTCGCGCAGTACAAGAAGTGCGACTTCTAGAAAGAGGAAGTCAAGTTCCTAGGACATGTGGTGTCTAAGGAAGGGATAGTAGTTGACCTCGCTAAGGTAGCCGCGGTTTAGGACTGGGAGCAGCACGGTTCGATTACTGAGGTGAGGAGCTTTCTTGGTCTGGCAAGGTACTACCATCGATTTATTTGGGACTTCTCTAAGATCGCCAGACTATTATCTCAGTTGACACGGAAGGATCTGAAGTTCGCCTCGAATGAGAAGGTGGAAGTAGCTTTTCAGGAGCTGAAGGACAAGTTGACGTCCGCCCCTGTGCTAGTATTATCAGAGCAAGGGGTCAAGTATACTATATACACTGATGCGTCTCACGTTGGTCTGGGTTGTGTCCTTATGTAGAAGGATAGGGTGATTGCTTACGCCTCGAGACAGATGAGGAAACACAAGGAGAACTACCCTACACATGACCTGGAGTTGGCAGCCATCATCTTTACATTGAAGCTCTGGAGACATTACCTCTGCGGAGAGGAGCTTGAGCTCTTTTGCAACCACAAGAGCCTCAGATACCTATTCACTCAGCGGGACCTGAATATGAGGCAGCGACGATGGTTGGAAACCTTGAAGGACTTCAAGTTCGAGGTTTCCTACCATCCGGGCAAGGCTAACCTTGTGGCTGACGTGTTAAGCCACAAGAAGATCATAAAATTTGTGGCTCTGCTGATGGTGGTAGAATGGGGTACGGTAGAGTTCATGCAAGACTTCGAGCAGAAGCTCACCGTGGAGGAGCCGTTGGAGAGTGTCGCGCATGTTTGTGCATGACCACTTATTGATGATAGGATCATTGAGGCCCAGAAGGACGATGGATGATTATCTGAGCTTCAAGAGTAGGCTAGCGACGATGAGGACATCGAGTGGAGAATTGATGCAGACGATGGCTTACGTTACCGTGGTTGCCTATGCGTCCCAAATCTTCATGACTTGAGACAGGAGGTTCTCGAGGCTACACATGGTTCAAAATTGGCGATGCATCTTGGCAGTACGAAGATGTACCGCGACATGAAGAGGTCGTACTGGTGAGACAACATGAAGGCTCACATACCAGAGTATGTATCACATTATCTCACATGCCAGCAGGTCAAGGCAAAGCATCGCCGACCTCCTGGACTTCTTCAGCCCATGCCCATAGTTGAATGGAAGTGGGATTTCATCTCGATGGATTTCATATTAGGGCTGCCGAAGATAGGGAAGGGGCATGACTCCATATAGGTGATCGTGGACCGGTTAACGAAATCGGCCCATTTCCTCCCTATAAGAGTTTTGAACTCAGCAGACGAGTTGGCCAAGTTATACATCAAGGAGATTGTACGTCTGCATGGAGTCCCTCTGGAGATCGTGTTGGACAGAGACACACGATTCATATCTATCTTCTGGACTCGTATCCAGGAAGCTATGGGTGTGCAATTGAAATTTAGTACCGCGTTCCACCCACAGACTGACTGGCAGATGGAACGGGTAAACCAGGTGTTAGAAGACATGTTGCGAGCTTGCGTGCTGGATTTCAAGGACAGTTGGGATGATTGTCTCCCTTATGTAGAGTTCGTGTATAACAACAGTTTTCAGGTGAGTATTGGTATGGCTCCCTATGAGGCACTGTATGGGCGCCCGTATAAAGTACTGCATTGCTGGGCAGAGGTTGACGAGAAGAGCTTGATTGGCCCAGAGTTAGTTCAGACGACCTCAGAGAAGATCGACATTATCGAGCGCCGACTTCTGGCAACACAAAGCAGACAGAAGAGCTATGCCAATATGAGGCGACAATAGCTAGAGTTCGAGGTTGGGGACCATGTGTTCCTTAAAGTTTTCCCCATGGAGTCATTCGGTTTGGTAAGGAGGGAAAGCTTACGCCGTGATTCATCGGCCCATTTTAGATACTTAATCGAATGGGTGTGGTGGCATACCGCCTTGCCTTGCCCACACCACTTACGGGCGTTCACAACGTATTTCATGTATCTATGCTGAAGAAATACATTCCTGATCCTTCCCATATTATCAGATGGGAGCAGGTGCAGTTGAGTGAAGACGCTACTTATGTACTGCGATCGACGCATGTCCTGGACAGGAAGGAACAGGTGCTGCGTAGCAAGGTTATCCCACTTGTGAAAGTGCTGTGGACGCACCACACCGAAGAAGAGGCTACTTGGGAAACAAAAGCCGATGTTCAAAAGAACTACCCTCAGATTCTCAAGGAGTACGAAAAGGTACTAATTTCGAGGATAAAATTTTTTCTTAAGGGGGTAGATTGTAACGTCTCGAAAAAATTCGTACAAAGGCCCGAGTACCACCTCATGCAGAAATCACACAGGACCAAATCCTTTAGAAATTAGGCGAGAATTAACTAGTGCTAAACTAGCTTATCTGTGAAATTAGCACTAATCACTTTAAATATGATCTGCAAGACCCAAACCATGCAGAATCATTACCGCTACATTACCTTAAAACTTAGGATCAATCTCAAGTCCCAGTTGCTCTCGGGAGCACATTGAAACTCCGTATCGGACCTGGACTGCACGTCAAAAGTCCGTTAACTACGAAACTATATGAATATGACCACCTCGTTGGACTTGACAACCATCCCGAAAATTAAGTCCTAATAGTATCCATAAACGCACAACTTGAGCCCGGAGCGAAGTGTGTAAGAAATACGAATATCTTTAAGAAATAAACTCAAACTTAAGTAAACTGAGTCATTCACTTGCAGGTCCAAATATAAGGATTCAGACCGTTAGAATCTGACCCAATTACACCCTTTGTTCAGGAAAAATTTCCAGCACATGTCGGTACACTAGTGGCCCTGATCGAGCACTGGTGACCGTTGAACTGAAACTGGTCTGCCATGGTCGATCTGTAAATCCAATTGGACTAAAAACTTAGCCTAACCTAGATCAAATGTCAGGGAGCTTAACTCCCACCGCACATAAAAGAAGGGCCACTAGAAGTGCTCCATTGGATTGAAACAGATGCCCTTTGGATATAACCTAAGTATACCTTGGCCCTGGGGCCATTTCCATCAGACCTGGGCCTATATAAAGACCTAAACCCACTTGTCTCTCACCACATACGAATTTCCAAACCTTAGGAAGAAAAGAGTGAGAAAAGAGAAGGAGAAAGGGAGGAGAAATGAGTGAGAGTGGGAGTTAGTTGCCGGGATCTTTCCCTGACGCTCCACGTGCTTAACCACGATTCCTATATCGCTATACGGGGGATTCCGATTCCGTTCTTAGCTAAGAAAAACCTAACCTTAACCTGTTTTAGGGTTTCAAATCGTGTAAGTGATGAAATAGCTAACCTATTTCATACTGTAGGTTGCCGTTGTGCCGTAGACAAAGACTCGGTATACAAACTGAGTTCGATACTTGTTTACCGACGAAAGGTGTGGACTATAAATGTTTAGTTTATGATTTTAAAGGTTTTTAATGTCAGTTAATGATTTATAACTGACTTGAATGCTATCACATGCTTAGATGCGATGTTTCCCGCACTTTACACACGTATATGAACTATGTTGAATATAGTGAAATCCATGTGTTTGTTGATATGCTTGAATGTATATGGAATTATGATTCGTGCTTATCATAATTACTAATTGTAAATGCATGATCGTTGTATATGTGGCATCTCCTTGTGAAAGGATTTGCTATAACATGTGTTTTAACTAAGTCATTACATGTATATAATATGTGTAGTCTAAGTGTTTGACAAAATGACTGAATGAGTAAATGCTTGTTTAATGGTATGACATAAGGGCGTTGAGACAGGATCCTCAACCCCCTTATCTATATTTATGGTTTCCTTATGTGACCTATCTACTATTACGTGATTTGTGATGAAATGCCTATGTGTGTTGACATGTACACTATGTGTTTGTTAAAATGCTCAAATAAGATCTCTATGTGGATTGATTATCACATGATGTTCTTGACTATCACATGTGAAATGAATTATTTGGAGTATGTTTGGGACTACGGTATAGTCCAGGCAATCGGTAACAGTTTCTGAATAGTTGGATGAGGTTATTTCACCACGCAGGACATGTTCGATGAATCTGAACCGTACTTTGGTTTTCGACAGTGGTTAGGCCACACGGAGTGCTTATGCACTTCATGTCGATCAACTCGAGGTGCGCTCATGCCAGTCGAGCTCGTCAAGTAACCCGATTGACTCGATGTATGTTCACCATGTATGGACGCTACTGCTTGAACCTAAGGTACCAAACTCACCAGTGGAAATCCCGTTAACCTTGGTACCTCGATCCGCTAAGACTCATGAGCCGGGCATGGTGGTATGGGACACCGTGGTCGAGCTGTCGACCTACGTTAGGATGATGAGCTTCCCCGTAGTGACCAGTGAGCAACCCAAACTCATGAGCCGAATACGGTGGTATGGGATACTATATTCGAGCTGTCGGCCTACATCTAGGTGATGAGCCATTCGTAGTGACCTCGAGCATACTCTAAGACTATGCTGAGGTGACGAGCCTCGTCGTAGTAAACAAGAATATAAACCAAGCATGCATCGAGGTGATGAGCCCTTTGTAGCGACTTGTAACCGCAACATCGTATGAGACTGGCTAGGACTGACGACCCTAGAATGAATCATTGTTTGGAAAAAGATATAAGAGAGGTACCTTAGTTTTCTAATCCTGCTGTATGAAAAGGCCTAATAAGAACTTGATAATTACGCTCATGCACCGCATTGCATGTGCTGTTTGGCGTTGGGTAGAGCACTGAGGAAGTGACTGACATGCCGCGACCGTGAGATGAAGATTGCAGAGGGAGTGCAGGTGAGGGCATGCATCATTATTACATATCATTCTTGCATTAATCATAGTACTTAGGGATGTTTGATTGTATTGCTTTATTATTACTGCTTCACTGAATTGACAACATGTTAAACTTTGCTTTATGGCTCCACTGAGTTGATCACTGACTCCCATGTTACGGGACAGTGTTTTAAATACTAACCAAACCCTGTTTTAGTTTCAGATGATGGCAATGTTTGGAAAGCGGAGCCGGACTTTTATGATGACGAGGAGGAGTTCTCCTATATACAACTCCTTGGCGGGTCTATGTAGACCTGGAGTTGCGCTGACGGGGCTACAGGGTTTTGGATAGAGAACATTACACTTTCTCATTTTGTACATTTTGGAACTAAATTTGTAATTATTTAACCTAGTGATAATCATACTCTGAGGGCTTGCTATTACTCTTATACAATTTATATACATATCACAGTCTTCCACTTGTGTAATTTAATTTATCCCTGGAGTATGATATGTTGTTTTGGTATAATCTCATTCATGTTTAAGGCACTAATACGAACAATATTTAATCATCATTATCTATGCTGCATAAGTGATGCGTTGGAACTCGGGAGTTGAGTCTATGCTCGACCCCCGATTTTCACGGCGTTACACGAACAAAGGCCTAAGGAAAGGTCACAATGAGGACATTTAACCATCGTTGCCCGTCAATGTGGACATTTAACTAACATTGTTCCCAAGGAGCGGCCCATATAGAGCCAAACATATAGTGGGCCCATGGCCTCTCACAAAGGCCTAATATACATTGCAATGGGCCACTCATGCACAGCAGGTGGGTCCTCATGTACATCATAATTGGCCGCAATACAGGGCCCTATATACAACAAATGGGCCCAATATATGGGCCGAACTTACATCTCATTGGGCCTTACCAAATGGGTTGGAAATACATCACAATGGGCCTTACCAAATGGGCCACAAATATATATCGCAATGGGCCTCAAACATGAGCCTCAAATATATCATAATGGGCCTCATATGCATCAAGTGGGCCACATCAATGGGCCTCATATACATCAAGTGGGCCGCACCCATGGGTCGCACCAATGGGCCTCATATACATCAAGATGGGCCACACCGATGGGCTTCATATATATCAAGTAGACTGCATCAATGGGCCATGCCAATGGGCCTCATATATATATCAAGTGGGCTGCATCAATGGGCCTCAAATACATCAAATTGGGCCGCATGACATGGGTTTATACACATCACAATGGGCCGCATGACATGGGCCACATAAATATCATATTGGGCCACATATATGGGCCAGAAATACATCACAATGGGCCTTACCAAATAGGCCAGGAATACATCACAATGGGCCACGTGTCACGGCCTAATGCACACCACAATGGGCCTCATCACATGGGTCGCAATTGCATCAAGGTGGGCCTTAACAGATGGGCCACAAATACATTAAGATGGGCCTCATGGATGGGCCGCACCAATAGGCCTCAAGTGAGAGCTTGGATTACACCAAAAATCATTTCAATAGTTACAGGTGTAATATGTGTATCACTGTACACTATCATTCTATGGGGCACATGGCTCACTAATGATGAACAGCACTGCCAAACATTGTCCATGTAAATCAGCACTGTCCAAACATTGGACAACACCATCCAAACACTGTCCATGTAAATCAGCACTGTTCAAACATTGTCCAGCACCATCCAACACAATCTGGACGGTGTGGATGAAATAAATACATCATGGTGGTGTCCATAGAACTTGTTGATGTGGTACAGCAGCTACATAGTTGGAGTGAGGTACACCAGTCAATCTGCTCACAGCAGGTGGGTCCCACTGATCTGGATAGATGGGCGGAGTGGATATAGAATAAATACATCAAGTGGTTCCCATTGATCTGAACAGATGGACGGCTTGGAGAAATACATGCATCACGGTGGACCCTCGAGATGGATGGCATGGAATGAAGCACATGCATCAAGGTGGGGTCCACATCCCCTTATTGGACGGACGGAGTGGATATAAAACACTTACACCAAGGTGGGTCCCACCAAACTTGCTGACGTCAACACATCAGCTGGAAGGCTGGCGTGGGACCCACAGAACTTGCTGACTTAAGTACAGCAGCTGAGTTGCTCGTCCAATCAAATGGACGGAGTGGTTATAGAATAAATATATCAAGGTGGGTCCCATTGATCTGAACAGATGGACGGCTTGGAGAAATACATGCATGACGATGGACCCTCAAGATGGATGGCGTGGAATGAAGCACATGCATCAAGGAGGGGTCCACGTCCCCTTTCTGGACGGACGGAGTGGATATAAAACACTTACATCAAGGTGGGTCCCACCAAACTTGTTGACGTCAACACATCAGCTGGAAGGCCAGTGTGGGAACCACAGAACTTGTTGACTTTAGTACAGTAGCTGAGCTACTCGTCCAATCAAATGGACGGAGTGGTTATAAAATAAATACATCAAGGTGGGTCCCATCCCACACGTGCAACACATGTGGGGTGGGCCTCACACACTTGCTGAAAAATGGATGAACGGCCTAGCTACAGATACATCACGGTGGCCCCTCTATAAGATTGTCCAAATGGACGGACAACATTGGTGAAACACACATGTACGGTGTGGATCCAAAACATACATCAGGTGGACCACATCCGGCCTGGATATAACACTTATCACGATGGAGTCCCACCATCCAGGGTCTGGACGGTGAGGACAGACCCATACATCACGTGGACACCCACCGTCCAGATGATGGACAACTAGGATAAAACACATATCTCATGGTGGGTACCCACCGTCCAGAGTTGCTGGACAGTGCAGGTAAGGCCCATACATCATGGGTGGCCCCACAAAGCTTGCTGTCGTCAAGGGACAACAACATAGTTGTTGGAGGAACTCCAGCCAATCCTCTTCCAATGTCCATTTGGACGGTGGAGATCAACAGACATCAAGGTGGGCCATCAATAGAGAGAGAGAGAGAGATTGGGAAAAGGGGAGGGACCCCGCCACTATGGGCCCTCCTTATACAATGTATACATCAAGATGGGTCCCACCATAAGTGGGCCCTCAAACCATCAAAATCACACAAATCAAACCCTAAAAAAACACCCACCTTTGATCTCTCTCCCTTTTTCCACCAATGTGTTCTAGAGCTCCAAGGGATGCGATTCAATGGTCGAGATGATCTTTGGAGGGTGGGATTGGGTGGTAGGAAGGTGGGCCACACTAGCTCTCTCCCATGGAGCTTGGACGTGGGTTGCTTGGGAGAATATAAGAGAGATGAGAGTGAGAGGTTGTAAGGAGAGAGAGGGATGGGTGAGAGGTGATGGAATGATGGGTGAGTGATAGGTGTGTACTTGACATTATGGGTGCAGAGAGAGAGAGAGAGTTGACTTTAGGGGTTACTTTTGGGGATGGGACATATACTTGATTGATGGGATTGATGGGACATGTTCTCTTGGAATTTGCAACGCGCGGTGTTTTCCTCGAACTGAACTTGGGCTCACATCTCCTAACCCGGGTATCGTCTCAGCGCGCGAGATGTGGCGATGGCGCGATCGCAAGGATATAAGTCTTGGGTTGAGCCAACTCTGGAATACGAGATACGACTCAGGATCGCGCGCAAACGCCGATTACAGATCGCGGGTCACCGGAATTATACCGAGAGGACCGCAGAAGCCTACGAAATGGTACGGGCTAGGATATGGGTCTCACACATAAGATCACGTCCGAGTGACTAACCAACAATTTTAACCATTGATTTATATAGACAATATTTAGACGACACTGATTATCGTATTAAAGTAATTATAGTGATGCAATTGAGACATAATTAGTGAGCCATGTGTATAATAGTTTAATAGTCTAATGACACACATGTGACGCATGCAACTCTTAGAATGATTTTAGATATAATCTAAGCTTTTACCATGGATTTCAAAACCAACCCCCCCTCCCCCATTTGAAACCCCAAGTTACTTTGTGGTGCCAAACAACCGGGGGATTTGAAATCCCCTCAAACTCCCCTAAATCCATAGTGTTAGACGACCCCTAGGTAAGTTTTAACAATAGACATTTCTTTGACCCACTTTCTGGTCATGCAACCCACCTAAGCCTTGAATCTACCTCACTTTCGACCCCCATATCCTAGCCTAATCTAGCCAGTCAGATGGTCGGTGTGGATTTCCTCATTGATATCACAGTGGGGCCCATTGATCCTTGGGGGGGCATCCCTTGCAATTGAGCAAGAGTTGGTCTCTTTTTCTTCCTCAAACTCCAGAGAGTTGTGAGTGCAACATAGGCTTACAACCCACCAATCCAGACCATTCATCAATCTTAAGAAGACTTCAACGGTAGGTAGTTATCCCTCACTGTTTCTATCTTGCGATCCACCTGACCGATGGATCTACCTCATCTTTGAACTCTCGCCCCGTCCTAACTTGGTAAAGCAGATAAACCAGTTGGATTTCCTCTTATTCATCATCGTGGACCCCACCTAGCTTTTCCATTGCAGGAAGACTTTGCAAGAGCCTTCCGCAGGCAATCCACATCACCACACCACCCCGTTACTTCAAAATTTCCCGTTTCCTCGGCATTGCAAGCTGGTGAGAATCAGCACATGACTAATATTCATTCAATCCCAACCATAAAATATCTATCAGGAAGGTTTTAGAACCCTAGTTGAAACGCCACTAAGCCAATGATACCTCCCAATCCACCGCTTTTCTCGCAACAATGTGCCATAGTCGCACACTTCAATTGAATGAACCACCACCCAATCATCATGAGAGCTTCGAAATTGCACATCCATAAGCTTTTTAAGGTCAACCTAAGCGATCCATATGATTCAAAATAAAAAATAAATGCAATTGATGTGATCCTGCCATTGTGACCTTCTTCGTCTCCGCCAAGGAACCCACCTTAAGGACGTACTTGGTTGTCAATCAAAAACCCACTCCGGTCATTGTGTGAGCCTTATAATATTTATGAGATCATCAGTCATCCATTAGGAATGGATCTAAGCCGTCAATATTTTTGCAAACCTAATCACTCATGGAGACATGCTGTAGGAGTTTCATGCTCAAACTGCCGCTAGAGTACTCTTGGACTCTGATTTTCAGAGCCTTGTGTAGAGAGGGCTATAAGACCTTAGATCCAGTTAGAAAGAGAGCAACAACTAAGTGAACGAGGGAGAATTTTGGGTTCGAGTTTGGGCCTTATTAGGTGACTCTTAGGGAGAGTTTAATCCAAATCAAGCCTATATTCAGGTCATGTTTAGATCAATCCAGCAAATCTGGAAGGTGATTCTACCACATATCTGAAAATTTCTAGATACCTTTGTTTATTTAAATTTTTATCCTAAAAATGTGGTAGATAATTGATTTAAATTAACCCATTCCTAAGGATTATTAATTTTTGAATTATTTCTAGAAAATCATATATAAATTTGGTTTCAAATGATTGGAATCATGTGCTCAATTAGATTAAAATGATTTACCATGGGCAATAAAAAACCCACTTAATTTCAGGATTCTTTTATATTAATATTTCTGAAAATTTTACTTTCAATTTAAATTTGATTAAAATTGACATTTTTTAAATTACAATATGATGTTTTACATTACTGAAACTATTGAGGTTAATGTTGTTAAAATCATATTTAAATAATCTCTTTAGTTAGATTAAAATTTGACCACAAATTTGAAATTATTTGATTATGTAAATTAAAATTAGGTTAAATTCTTGAAATTTTCTTTTATTAATGATTCAAGTTTATCATTAAATCTAAGCTTGTAAATTAATTTCTATTTATGAAATTCAAAGTTTTAGGTTTAAGATTTATCTGAACTTTATTTTGATTTGACGTATATATATTAATTGGTAACATAAATTCCCACATAAATTTTAAAATTTTAATTGATATGATATATAAAATCTTAAAATAATTAATTTAATAATTCTAAGTATATATCGAATATAAATCTAAACTTTATGATTATATGTTTAGTTAAATTAGATTTATTTTAAGATGGTTTACTTATATTTTAGTTTATATTATAATTTAATTATAAGGTTAGTATTTACAAGATTAATAGTAATTATGCTAAGTTGAAATTCAAATTTAATTCAAACATATTAAGAATTAAATATATTTTAAATTAATTAAATCAAATCTGAGAAGAATTCTGAATTAGTTGGAAATTAAAGATTTTGGTATTTTGTGATTAATCTAAACTTTAGTATATATGGTTAATTAAATTATTTAAGTTAGAATTTTGATATGATTAATTTTTCTATTCAAAACTGTGGGTTAAATTAAAATTAAAATTTTTAACATAATTTAATGGTCAAGTCAATTAAGCATTCTTTAAGGATTAAAAAGGAAAATTGAAATTTATTATAAAATAATTAGTTCTCTCAATATATAAATTTTTTAAAAATAGAAATTTCATGACTTAAATAAAATTTCCAGCAAAATATGCGGGTTTTGGTATAAATTTTCAAACTGTTGCAAAATAGATACCGAACCTCTAGAAATTCTAAAAAAATTATGTTGTTATTGAAAACAACTCGAATTTACAAGAATTTCAGGGACTGAATTTTAATAGCATCAATTTTTTGCATCTATGTATAAAATTTGCATTTTATTATGGAAATATGATTTATTAAACTATTTCGTTGTTGATTTTAAATCGTTCATGACATTCATGCATCTCTATTTATTATGCAATTGTGGAAAAAAAATGAGAATGGCACAAACAAGTAGGACAATCGTGTCCCTTGGGTGAAAGACCCTGAAGCCAGTAATTAGGGGAATCGTGTCCCTTGTGTGAAAGACTTTAGAGCAAGCAAGTAGGAAAGTTGTATTCCTTAAGTGAAAGATCCTAGAACCCATTGGATCATTCAGAGTTTCCTTTATGTACGGTGTATGAGTACAATTATGTGCGCAGATATACGTTAGAGGTATAACCTGAGTAATAGTCTGACCAACTAACGTATAAATGGGTCCCTCACCACTAGGTAATGGTGCGTGGGCTTTAATGTAACGTGTCTATCCACTTAGGTATGATGTTGTAAGGGATGATGATTATTTAATTTTATTATTTATGGAATTCATGAAATTATGGCATTTAAAAAATCTTTATGATTCTAGCATTGCATTTATGTCATCTTTAAGATTCAATATCTTGATTTATATTTTGAATTTGAAACAAAGTACTTTCATTATTTATTCATTTGATATAAATCTAAGAATTTCATATTTGAGTTGGATATGATTTGTAACATCCCGAATTTTCACGGCCAGAGTTTATACTCGTGCCCGAGAAAATGGTTGTTAATAATTGAATGAATTGGATGCTTTAAAAATCACACCATAATTTTTTATCATTTAGCTCACATCCAGTTACATTTATGAAGGTATCATTCATGAGAATAAAATCAACTATATTTATTATTTCATTTGAGTAAAAGAATTTAACAAATTATCAAATACCCTCTTAATGGGAGCTTGTTCCATTATCAAGTTTGCAGCGAAAATATAAAACTAAATCATAAAACTATCTTCTTATTCATTCAGTATAATCTTCCATAGAGAGATGGTCCTCTAGGTCTTCAATCTGTACATCACTTGCATCATCTGTACGGTTGGAGAGGGTCAATGCACTAATCATACTGATGGCTATCCTTTAAAACCAATAGTAATTTAAGGGATTCATAAAAGTAATGTAAGGGTTCTGATACGTCTCGTGCTCCACCACAACAAGTGGTATCAGTATCCACAACCAAGATATATATAAATACATGTCTAGCGAAGTGTGTGTGGCTCATCATACATAGTGGTCATCATAATGTGGAATATAGTTCATAGAAAACCCAACTCGCCCCACATCCCATAAAACGGAGATTCGTTGGCGTGTCCAACGTTAATGTGGATTTATGTGAACATCTCAATGTGACACAACAACACGATTGGGAGATTTACGTGACATGATATGTTCATGGAGCGACTATTTACAACATCCAATCCCGAGAAGTGATGTAACATGCATGATAATTTACTTACATCGATTGTGCACCACTCACCAACCCATGGGATTACGTGCCGATCAAGAGGGCCACTACCCGAAACGCATTACGTTTACGATAATATATATGAACTACTATATGTGAGGCTCATAACACATCACTTGCATCAATAGAGAAATAAGTCAAACCATAAGGGTTTTAGAATTCCAAGACACATGCCCAAGCCATAAAGGGAGGTAGCACAAGGCTAACATAATAAAGGAGAAGAGTAGCAATAGGCTAACTCAACAAAAGAGAAGAGTGGCAATGGCTAACTCAACAAGAATAAGAGAAGAGTAGCAATGGCTAACTCAATAAAAATTGATAAAGGCAAGGGCAAGGCTTGTATCCATTGCTCTACATAAATTAATAAAGATCACGCATAATTAAAGTCACCATAATACCCAAGGGATAAATAATTGATGGTGGTAAATCAAATAATTATAGAGAGAATTCACAGTAACATGAAAACATGTAAAAGGTAAGATAATTCAACCCAAATTAATGTAAGCTTAAAGGAATCCCTCACCTTTAGTTGTCTGATCATCCAATACTAAGGTTCAATGCCCAGAGATGCACATTAATATCAAATTTCACCTTAATTCACATGGTTTGAATGGTTAATATTAAGTTAGGTCCTGGTTTATAATAATGCTAGGTCTAACTAAATTATCGAATCTGAAAAAAAAGACCTTAGCTAAGGTATGGTTATAGATGTGCTAGAAGTTTCATAAGTTGATAAAATTCAGCTTAGAAATTTGAAAGTTTTGGTGTAACGTTCCTCGAGTTGACTTAGTTCGACATGGTGGAATGTTTTACACCTTGGTGGAAAAAGAGAAGATAGAAAAGGGAGGAAAGAACATACAGTTTCCAACCAGGGTGATGGTTTGAACCTGAACTTGGACCAGCAACCTTACATGCCCAGTTTCTCTCTCTCCTTCACGTTTCCCAACTCCTGGTGATCTAAACAAATTTTAACCACTATTTCCAGCGTCCAAACTCCTTTCTGCCTCACGTTTCTCTCTCTCTCTCTCTCTCTCTCTCTCTCTCTATTAGACTGCATATGTTCTCCAGCATTAAAGACGGAATAATTTATAAGGTTGGACAAGTTTAGATCTTTCTTGCATCATGCATGAACGGGTTGCGCAGGTGCAAGTGTCATTGCTCACGGCTGCTTCCAGCGGTTATTCAATAAGATCAGGAGTCTGATCGTTTGGTTAGTTTCCTCTAATATCTCAGGGGATTGATGGGTTTTCAAGTGCCATTAGATGGACATCTTGGATCTCAAAATGGTGCAGAGTTTCTTGATCCATGATCCTATTTTGAATGAGGAAGATGATCTCTGCTTCAATGGCAAATCATCCTCCATTCCATCTTTCTCTGAGTTGTCTTCTCTGGATGCTCTGGATTGGTCGAGGGATGCTTAGGATGTTTTGAAAATAAAGGTTCAAATATCTCCATTAGTGAGACCGATGCAGCGACGATATTCCTTACGCTGTTTACTGTTCGGCCCCAAATCCTTAGGATCTCAGCAGTAAGGGAATCCTTCAGATCTTATGGCGTTTTGGCTAGAGTTGGATCTCCCTTCAGTGGAGATTTAAGGTATCAGATTCCCTCTGAATCATCGGGTCTGAGATTTTCGATGGCGTGTCTTCTTGCTCATAGGGGATTTAGCCATTGTGAGCGAAAAAGGCGTAGTTGCTTGTTCAACTGCTGGATTGAGTGGGGTCCACTTATGGTGTGCCTTCGGGAATCCACACCATTCATTAGCTTCCTCACCTCGTGTTGACCCATGGGCCTAAATTTGAGGCGGATCTGTTGATTAGGTGGCCCATATATGGAGTAGAGAGATGGGATAAAACCCATTGATGCAACGTATTTTTGGTTGCCCGCACGGAAGAATGTTTTTTAGTTTGGGTTGTTCGGGATAGGTGGGGTCCACTTCTAACGACTTTTTGGAAGATCTGTGCCCTTCACCATTTTCAGCATGTCGTGTTAGGTCATGAGACTAAATATGGAGTTGATCTAAGGCTTAAGTAGGCTTACCTTGAAAATACTCCAAGGGGGTGCCAAAACGAACTTGATCTTAATTAGCGGTTCATGTTCAATGATCAAGGCCCAATTTTTAGAAAAATGTGTAGTTAAGATAGGTAAATGATTGGACAAAATTTGGTGGTTAATCGATGGTGGGAACAGTCTAAATCTAAAATATCATTTTTTGCATCAAAATGAAGGAACCGGCCTCAGCGTTCAACGGTGTAAGATCAGAGATTGGGGTCCAAATTTTATATGATGTCGTAGTCATGTGAGGCTAAGGTGTGGTCTAAGTTTGTGTTTCGATGGATGACAAGAAGTAGTTAAATCTAAAGATCTAGATTTATACAAAGTTGGTAAGCTTCAAAAGGGTAACTTCGCTCTTACGTAAAAGCCTACCAGAGTGGGGTCTTCATATTTCACACTTAGTTCATATGATGGGTAATCCAAGTTGTTCATATGAATGGAAATATCCTACTATGATTTCCTACGAGTTTTTCTTAGTTGGTGGACACTAAAATCAACGATTAAGGGGTTGATTTGTTAATTGGGCCACTTTTACAATGATTTATTAGCTAAAATTCGACATGTGTGGTTAATTTATGAACATAGGCATAATATGAAATTTCACCTCAAATGGATCATGAGAACCATGTGATCTGGAATTCAAGGTTCTAAGTTAATGGCATTTTATAATTATTGATAATCTAAGGGTTTTTGGAAATCTAACGGTTATACATAGTTATAGGCACGTTTCTAACCAATTCTTACAGAAGGACTTATATCTAAATCATTATGAATAAAGAGTTATTCACCAAATTAATTAAGGGAATATACATATATCCAACCACAAAATGGATGGTCCCGTCTCAAAATTGATGATCGGATGGCTTGATCTATGGATGAAGATTATTCCCAACGGTCATATTCATGTTGGAGAATATATTTAAGGTTAAGATAGCTAGATTGGCATTGTACACATGTACATACCAAGTTAAATTTCACAGTTACACTTGAGAACTTTCAATGCTCAAGTATTGAAAAGTTCGGGGTGTTACAATATGATCTCATAAGTTATTATACTTATACCTAAAATAATAGTGTTTCAAGGCTTAGAGTTTAGTCATGGCAAAGCAGAGTGAAGATCTATCCACCGGCTTAGTTGTTGTTATGTAATGCCCCAAATTTTCACGGCCCGAGTACATACTCGTGCCCAAGAATTCCGGGTGTTAATAATGTATAAATTGGATTCTTTACAAAATCGCACCTTATTATTTTATTTTATTTTTATTTAGATCACATCCAGTTACATTCATGAAGGTAACCATTCACGAGAATAAAATTAATTGTATTTATTATTTCATTAGAGTAAAAGAATTCGACAAATTATCAAATGCCCTCTTAATGAGAGCTTATTACATTATCGAGTTTGCAGCGGATATATAAATAAAACTAAGTCGTAAAACTATCTTCTTACTCATTCAGTGTAATCTTTCATGGAGGGATGGTTCTGTGGGTCTTCAATCTGTACATCACCTGCATCATATGCATAGTTGGAGAGGGTCAACATCCTACTCATAGTGATGGTTATCCTTTAAGATTAGTAATAATTCAAGATATTCATAAAGGTAATGTAAGGGTTCTGATACGTCTTGTACTCTACCACTACGAGAGGTATCAGTATGCGCAACTAATATATATATATGCATGCATGCCTAGCAAAGTGTGTATGCCTCATCATATGTATTGGTCATCACAATGTGGAAATATAATTCAAAGAAAACCTGAATTACCACGCATCACATGACTACGAAGATTTTTCGGCTTATCCAACGAAACCGTGGATTTACATGAACACCTCAAGGCAATATAACACATGAGTCGAATGAATTATGTGACACGATTTGCTCATGGAGTGACTATTTATGACATCCAATCCCAGAAGTGATGTAACACGCATTGCGAATTTCTTACATCAATTTGTGCACCACTACCCAAACCCATGAAATTACGCATCGACCAAGAGGATCATTACCCAGAGTGCATTACGTCCATGATAAATATTTGCATCACTAGTTGTGATACCTTTAACACATTACTTGCATAAAAGGAAAATAAATTGAAACATAAGAGTTTTAAAATTCCAAGACACGTGCCTAAGCCATAAAGGAAGGTAGCACAAGGCTAACATAATAAAGAAGAAGAGTAGCAATAAGCTAACTCAATGAAAGAGAAGAGTAGTGATAAGCTAACTCAATAAAAGAGGAGAGTAGCAATAGCTAACTCAACAAAAGAGAAGAGTAACAATGGCTAACTCAACAAAAGAAAAAAGTAGCAATGGCTAACTCAATAAAATTGGTAAAAGGCAAGGGCAAGGCTGCAAGACCCATATCCTAGTCTGTACTGTTCCATAAACTTCTGTGATCCACCCCATCGAATTCTAGCAACTCGTGACCTATAATCGGTGTTTACGCGTGACCCTAAGTCACATCTCATAGATCTGAGTCGACTCGACCTGAAACTTGTACCATTGTGACTGCGTTGTCACCACAGTTCCAATGCTGCGTCTTACGCGCCGATGCGATACCTAAGCCAGGAGTTGTGGGCCTGCATTTAGTTTGAAGAAAATGCCTCACATTATGAATTTAAATAGAATCTCTACCCAAACATCACATCAATCAATCAATCAAGTACACATCCCATCTCTAGCCCATGCTTTCTTTCTCCCCAAGATAATAAACTGACCCCCTAAGTCAACCCTCATGTCACTCACACCCATCATTCACACTCATCACTCACCCATCCCTTTTCATCCATTCATCTTCTCTCTCTCTCATTCTCTCTACCATTCTAAGCAACCAAGGAGTGGACGTCTAAGCTTTCCCAAAGAGAACCCCAAGTGTGGCCCACTTCCTACCCCCTCATCTCTCATCCTAGCCCTTCAATCTTCATCATCCACTATCAAAGAGAAAGCTTAGAGCCAAGGATTCCAAGGAGCTAAAGAAGAAGACAATTGATGGGTGATCTTAGAATTTTCACCATTGATCTTGATGATTTAAGGCCCCACATATGGTGGGACCCATTTGATGTATACATTGTAAGATAGGGAGGGCTCATAGTGGCGGAGTCCCTCCCCTCCACACATCTCTCTCTCTCTCTCTCTCTCTCTCTCTCTCTCTCTCTCTCTCTTTTCCTGGTTTGCTGGCCCACCTAATCAGCCCATGTTTGGACGATCCAGACCATCCAGTAGGTGGGACGGCCTTATTGTCCACCCTGCTACACTGACTATCCAGTTGGACGGTCTGGATGATTCGAAAACATGAATATCCGCTTGATCTGATGGTTATGTGGTCCATCCATGTGGACCCCACTGTGAAGTATGGGTTTTATCTCCATTGCACAGCCCGATCGTCCAAGAAATGGGCCGGACGAACCACGTTTTTGCTAGATAGACTGCTATCTGAAAGTGCCCTAGTTTGTTAATTAGCGTGACTGTTGAGTTGGCTAGACATAGAAGCTCCATAAGAAGATCAATCAACCGTCTGCCTCAACTGGATGTGGGCCCGAACTCGCCACAGGTAAATCTTAGCCTCACATCCCATGTTCCAAAACACCAAGTAATTAAAACCCTTAAAATTGAATATCATAGAGTTTTTGGGTTAGAAAACATTTTTTCAGACTTCAAAAAAATATCTAAGTTTTCTACCTCTGTCGATTTATCGATAGACTGATTGATGTAATCGAACAGTATTGTCGATGTCCTCGAAACTCACTCAATAATATTAAAATGAGGACATAAGATGTCCAGCAACCGCATATACTTTTGGACAGAATTATCGACATATCGATAGCCATATCGATATCATCGAAATTTGAATCTCGAGTCTATTGAAGTTGACTCGATAAAATCAACATCATATATGTTGTGTCCAAAGTTCTGCTAAGGTAAATCATGAAATCTTCAATATATTGAAGTACTCCTTGATATCTTCGAAATTCAAATTTCAATGATATCGGACGCCCTTCGATAATATCGAATTGGACACTCTGTTATCTAACAATATTTTCAAGTTGTTTTATCTTGGATCGAGGTCACTCGATAGAATTGATATTCAAATTTCGATGATATCGAGGCTGGGTCGATTATATCAAGAATGGACATAAACTATCCAGCAAGCTTAACTAGAAAATCCTTTGGATTTATCGATGCATCGACACGTCTATCGATATCATCGAAATTCAAATTCCGATGATATCGAGTGTGCCTCGATCATTCTTTTAACCTGAAATATTTCAAAGGCAAGTCTCTCTCATTTTCAAATGTCGAGGAATCAAACCTCGTGTTGATGAAATCAGAGTTCGAAATCCAATGACATCGACGCATATTCATTTTCCTCGACCAGCTCGCAAAAGGTTTCAAAAGCATTTAACATTTGAGTTCGTGTCATCGAGCAGCCAGTCGATGTTATCGAGAGTATACGCTTGATGATATCGACCCTTCTCGATGATATCGAACTCTATAAAAAATGTAACCGTTTTATATCCGTTAAAACCTTCTGCCCATTTAATGAGAGCTTGCCCTTGGTTGTTGGATAGAGAAAAAGAGAGAACGCTTTTGTGTGCTTAACCCTAGATCATATACCCTAAACCTTTTTCTCTCACAGGAGTTCATCCTCCAATCCACCCTCATCATTGACATTCAATAGAGTGGATTCGTGAATGAACTTCCACATTCAAGGATCTTCCAGCTACCACCTTAATGGCAAATCATTAAGTTGGGATGCCTTGAATGGATAGATGATTGGAATCGCTCTCTCCCTTATAGGAAAATATTCAATAGAGTAGGATTCCATTATAACCTTGACCCAACCCGTCGCCATGTATTGGTACATCTTCTGAGTTGCGGATCAAGGAAGCTGAAGATTCTTCATCAAAGGAGGAGATCTTCAAGAACAGAGGACCCTTGTGATCATTCCTTCTTTAGGATTGGGTCTAAGGTGTCTCTCACCCCTTGCAAGTCCTCGTAGGAGGCCTCCGGCGGGAGTGTACGTGGTGGGTGCTTTATGTTAACCCTTACTCTGTGGAGAGCATAAACTCTTAGGTCCTTGTAGTAGGTCCTTGACCAGGGTGGTCTAAAAGTTGGGTGCTTTGTGTTGACTCTTTCTCGTGGGAGCATAAACTTGT